>NC_083228.1:144329752-144533521 GCF_032191835.1 Heteronotia binoei | reverse complement strand
CAGTTTTTCCGTGGCAACTGTCTTCCTTCTCCAGTCGATTCCACATGAAGTAAAAGCCAGCTGAAAGAGAGTAGTCTTGCAGGCCTGCAGAACTGGGTAAGCCTCCGCAAGGCCTGCACCTCCTCTGGCAATTGGTTCCACCAGTGGGGAGCTGTGACCGAGAAGGCCCTTTCTCTGGTGACTTTCAGTTGGGCCTCCTTTGGCCCAGGGATTGCCAATAGATTTTGAGAACCAGATCGTAGTACCCTCTGGGGAATATATGGGGAGAGATGGTCCCTAAGGTAGGCAGGTCCTCGGATCTCAGGGTCTTAGTGGATCCTACGCTGAACGTGAGCCAACAGTGTGATGCGGCGGCTAAAAAGGCAAATGCAATTTTGGGCTGTATCAACAGAAGTATAGTGTATGGTATCTCTTTACTCTGCTCTGATAAGACCTCGCCTGGAGTATTGTGTTCAGTTTTGGGCACCACATTTCAAGAAGGATAAAGACAAGCTGGAATGGGTCCAAATTTGGCCTCCTTCCCCTAGGCAAACGCTCCCCAGCCTCCTCCTTCCTCCCTTCCCCATCCCATGCCTATTTCAATGCTGGAACTGAGCTCTAGCGCCGTGTTCCTAGCTATCTAAAGGCACGCCCCCCCGATCAGCTGATTGGCTGGTAAAATTGTGCTGTGCGGCCATGCTCACTGTCCGTCAGGGTCAGCGCTCTGAAAGGGCGGTCCCACTACTGCTGACTCTTCTCTACTTCCTTCCCATCCAGGAAGTGGGGAGGAGTCAGCAGCAGTGGGGCTGCCCTTTCAGGATGTTGGTCAGCTGATTGGCGGCTGGGGGGGGGTACCAAACTGGAGAGCCAGTTTGGTGTAGTGGTTAAGTGTGCGGACTCTTATCTGGGAGAACCAGGTTTGATTCCCCACACCTCCGCTTGCACCTGCTGGAATGGCCTTGGGTCAGCCATAGCTCTGACAGAGGTTGTCCTTGAAAGGGCAGCTGCTGTGAGAGCCCTCCCAGCCCCACCCGCCTCACAGGGTGTCTGTTGTGGGGAAGAAGGTAAAGGAGATTGTGAGCCGCTCTGAGACTCTTTGGAGTGGAGGGCGGGATATAAATCCAATATCTTCATCTACCTCACAGGGTGTCTGTTGTGGGGGAGGAAGGTAAAGGAGATTGTGAGCCGCGCTGAGACTCTTCGGAGTGGAGGGCGGGATATAACTCCAATATCTTCTTCTTCTTCTTTAGGTAGCTGGGGAACGCCTGTAGAGAAAAGACTAGTGTGGAGAAAAACATTGCAGGAGCAGCTCGGAAACTCATCTCACCGAAACAAATGCAGATGCTTCGGGCAGCAACGATGCAAAACGGTTGTGAAAACATTAGGTAGTGTAAAAGGTGAGTTTCCAATGCGGTGATAGAGAGTCACAAACCGTCAGTGCAAAAACACCCTCTGTCTGCTGCAAGAGCAAAAGAAACGGTTTTGCTGACATGACCCCAGAAGAAATGCAGCACACGGCTGAACCTAAAACACAGAGGCCAGTTGTTGCTTGGGGTGAGGAGAGCCAAGGGTGGATCTGTATCCATCTGTGAAACGTCGGAGTTTGCAGTCCCTTGGTCATTTCAGTCATCCCCATAGGATTTCACAAATCTGCACAAAGGTCACTCAAACACGGATCGGCTCTGCTGCTGGGGTCCGGGATTTCGTGGACTCTAGCCCCGTAATGTTTTCTAAGGGGTGGGTGGGTGTTGGAATGTGGGTTTTTCAGCATTTCTCTTAGCAGCTTGGGCTGACTTTTCCACCAGCAAGGAAAAGGTAGGGGAGGAAAGGGTAAATGCTTCCCTCTGCCCTCCAGAGATCAATTGTTCGGGTTGCCAATCCCCAGGTGGGGCAGGAAATTAAGGTAATGAACCTCCACAAGACCCAGCCTCAAATTGCCAAATACGTTTTTGGATACAGTGGTATTCAAGACTGAAGCTAATACACTGGCAGTTAAAAAGAAGAAGAAGAAGAAGAAGAAGAAGAAGAAGAAGAAGAAGAAGAAGAAGAAGAAGAAGAAGAAGAAGAAGAAGAAGAAGATGACATTGGATTTATATTCCGCCCTCCACTCAAGAGTCTCAGAGCAGCTAACAATCTCCTTTCCCTTCCTCCCCCACAACAAACACCCTGAGAGGTAGATGAAGATAATGGATTTATATCCCGCCCTCCACTCCAAAGAGTCTCAGAGCGGCTCACAATCTCCTTTACCTCCCCCCCCCCCCACAACAGACACCCTGTGAGGTAGATGAAGATATTGGATTCATATCCCGCCCTCCACTCCAAAGAGTCTCAGAGCGGCTCACAATCTCCTTTCCCTTCCTCCCCCACAACAGACACACTGTGAGGTAGATGAAGATATTGGATTTATATCCCGCCCTCCACTCCGAAGAGTCTCAGAGCGCCGGAGCAGGCTCAGGGCGGCTAACAACATCATTCAAATTTCCATTATACAAAAGACAAAGTTACATTTAACATTAAACATTAAACATTAACATTAAAATTCTGATAAGATACACAGGTTCTCCAGCCCAAATTACAGTTAGAACCCAATACAAAATGCATGTGATTTATTTCAATTAAACTCCTTAGATGAAGATATTGGATTTATATCCCACCCTCCACCTGGTTCTCTTAGATAAGAGAGCTCTGGCTGAGCCAAGGCCATTCCAGCAGCTGCAAGTGGAGGAGTGGGGAATCAAACCCGGTTCTCCCAGATAAGAGAGCTATGGCTGAGCCAAGGCCATTCCAGCAGCTGCAAGTGGAGGAGTAGGGAATCAAACCCGGTTCTCCCAGATAAGAGAGCTATGGCTGACCCAAGGCCATTCCAGCAGCTGCAAGTGGAGGAGTAGGGAATCAAACCCGGTTCTCCCAGATAAGAGAGCTATGGCTGAGCCAAGGCCATTCCAGCAGCTGCAAGTGGAGGAGTAGGGAATCAAACCCGGTTCTCCCAGATAAGAGAGCTATGGCTGAGCCAAGGCCATTCCAGCAGCTGCAAGTGGAGGAGTAGGGAATCAAACCCGGTTCTCCCAGATAAGAGAGCTATGGCTGAGCCAAGGCCATTCCAGCAGCTGCAAGTGCAAAAGTGGGGAATCAAACCCGGTTCTCCCAGATAAGAGAGCTCTGGATGACCCAAGGCCATTCCAGCAGGTGCAAGTGGAGGAGTGGGGAATCAAACCCGGTTCTCCCAGATAAGAGAGCTATGGCTGACCCAAGGCCATCCCAGCAGGTGCAAGTGGAGGAGGGGGAATCAAACCCGGTTCTCCCAGATAAGAGTCCGCACACTTCACCACTACACCAAACTTGCTCTCTCTTTGGATAAAAGTGTCCCTCTTCATTTTAAGTCTTGCCATCCTGGGCACTTAAAGAAAAGCTTACCCCGCAGCCGAATGATCCCTGCAAAACGGAATCCTACCAGGTTAGTTGATTTTTCAGCCCAGTTAACAACATTAACTAACAAACACAGACCCCAATTTGTGATTCTTTTAATCCGCTAAAAACATCCCCATGATTCTACAGGCCAACCCACTGCCCACTTATATTAAGAACGGCTGCTTGCCGTTTCCATTTTGTCCGATGGAGTCTGCGTAGAGCACACGAAAGCGGACATTCTGAATAACGCTCAGTTGGTCTTAAAGGTGAGATTTGTCCGCTGCTTTCTACTTTTGCTCTTTTACAACCGGGAGCTCTTGCTTGAATTCCACCCCTGGAGATCTGCTGGGATTTTGTACCCTCTAAGCAGAGTGACACTTGGCGCTTGGGCGGGGCCAAATTCCCTCGAATTTTAGCCTCCAGCTCACCCATTTTTGCCTTAGTTCAGGAAGGATGACCCCAGAGCACCCTAATTGATGCAGGAGCTCAGAACTTTCATGCCAGAAGCTCACAAAGTAAAATTTTTGCTCACAAAACTCTGCAGCTTAGAGAGAAAGTAAGTGGGAGGGCTTCTAGCGTCCTGGCCCCACTGATGGGACCTCCTGATGGCACCTGGTTTCTTGGGCCACTGTGTGACACAGAGTGTTGGACTGGTTGGGCCACTGGCCTGACCCAACATGGATTCTCTTATGTTCTTATGCCTGGGGCAGTGATGCTCTGTACTCTTGATGCTTGGAGGGCAATAGCGGGAGGACTTCTAGTATCCTGGCCCCAATGATGGACCTCCTGATGGCACCTGTTGTGGGATTTTATTGGCCACTCTGTGACAATGTGTGTTGGACTGGATGGGCCAACTTATGCAGGAGCTCACAACTTTAATACCAGCAGGTAGCAGCTCACTAAGTAGAATTTTTGCTCACAAGACTCTGCAGCTTAGAGGGAAATGTAAATGGGAGGGCTTCTAGTGTCCTGGCCCCACTGATGGACCTCCTGAACCTGGTTTCTTTGGCCATTGTGTGACACAGAGTGTTGGACTGGATGGGCCATTGGCCTGATCCAACATGGCTTCTCTTATGTTCTCTGTATTCTTGGTGCTTGGGAGGAGCAACAGTGAAAAGGCTTCTAGTGTCCTGGCCCCACTGATCGACCTTTTGATGGCACCTGGGTTTTTTGGCCACTGTGGGACACAGAGTGTTGGACCAGATGGGCCATTGGCCTGATCCAACAGGGCTTCTCTTATGTTCTTATGTGACACAGAGTGTTGGACTGGATGGACCATTGCCTGATCCAACATGGCTTCTCTTATGTTATTATGTGACACAGGGTGTTGGACTGGATGGGCTACTGGCTGGATCCAACATGGCTTCTCTTATGTTCTTATGTGACACAGAGTGTTGGACTGGAGGGGCCACTGGCCTGATCCAACATGGCTTCTCTTATGTTCTTATGTGACAGAGAGTGTTGGACTGGATGGGCCACTGGCCTGATCCAACATGGCTTCTCTTATGTTCTTATGTGACACAGAGTGTTGGACTGGATGGGCCATTGGCCTGATCCAACATGGCTTCTCTTATGTTCTTATGTGACACAGATTGTTGGACTTGATGGGCCACTGGCCTGATCCAACATGGCTTCTCTTATGTTCTTATGTGACACAGAGTGTTGGACCGGATGGGCCATTGGCTTGAGCCAACATGGCTTCTCTTATGTTCTCTGTATTCTTAGTGCTTGGGGTGGGGGGCAACAGTGGAAGGGCTTCTGGTGTCCTGGCCCCACTGATGGACCTCCTGATGGCACGCTTTTGTGGGTTTTTTTGGCCATTCTGTGGCAAAGCGTGTTGGACCGGATGGGCCAATTTATGCAGGAGCTCACAACTCTAATGCCAGCAGACAGCAGCTCACAAAGTAGAATTTTTGCTCACAAGACTCTGCAGCTTAGAGAGATGGGACTCCCGTCCTACTTTTAAAACGACTTTCTCCTCTGTGGCCACAGTGGCATGATGAAGATTTCCATCGGGTTGCTTTATAGGTTTGGGTTATTTCCCCATTTTTTTGTGGGAGAAAAAAATATTAGGAAGTTTGTCAAATCTTAAGAGTTCAGTCAAATTCTCACCGGGGGGGGGGGGGGGGGTGTACTATGGAGCCCAGAAGCAAGTGTGGTTTTTTTGAGGAGGGGGGTGGGAGGGGTAAGAAAGAAAGAGCACAATAAAAATTAGATGTTCTGGAGCTCCTCCCTGGGGAGCTCCTGCCGAAAATGAGGCCTGTCTCCCAGAGGTTCTTCCCTTACCTACACCCTGCCCTCCCCCCACCCCCAAATCACCAGGGATTTCCCAACCCAGCGCTGACGGTTCTTGGCGCATTTCTGTTAGGGTTGCCAAGTCCAATTCAAGAAATATCTGGGGACTTTGGGGGGTGGAGCCAGAAGACTTTGGGGGTGGAGCCAGGAGACATTGGGGGTGGAGCCAGGAGCCAGGTTGTGACAAGCACAATTGAGCTCCAAGGGAGTTGTGGCCATCACATTTAAGGGGACCACACACCTTTTCAATGCCTTCCTTCCATTGGAAATAATGAAGGCTAGGGGCACCCTCTTTGGGGGCTCATAGAATTGGACCCCCTGGTCCAATCTTTTTGAAACTTGGAGGGTATTTTGGGGAGAGGCACTGAACGCGACGCTGCAAAGCTGGCGCCTCCATCTCAAAAATCACGCTTTCCAGAGCCCCAGATACTCACAGATCAATTTTCCATTATACCCTATAGAAACTGGTCTCCTGAAGCGGTGGAGGGGGGGGGCGGCTCCAAACCAGGGGATCCCCTGCCCCCACCTGGGGATTGGCAACCCTAATTTGTGTACAAAGAGGGAAACCATCTCCCGGGGTCCTCTGCTGAAGGCAGAGAGAGCAGCAGATAGGGAAAGGGGGGCTTGCTGCTCCCAAAGCCTTCCCTCCCTCCCCCCCCCCCTTGTGGAAGATGAGCCATCCTTTGTTTCAAGGCAGCTCTCCTCATCC
Organism: Heteronotia binoei; assembly: GCF_032191835.1. Lineage (NCBI taxonomy): Eukaryota > Metazoa > Chordata > Lepidosauria > Squamata > Gekkonidae > Heteronotia > Heteronotia binoei. The sequence continues at coordinate 144,527,130 of NC_083228.1, read as the reverse complement.
CAGCTGAGTCACGGGCGATGAGTCACCCAGGCACACACACGCCCTCGTCTGTTTCTGCTCTTTCCCCTTCAGCTGGGCATGGGGATTTGTTTCGGCTGCTGCAGTCTGGGAACGGGGGAAGCCATCTGCTCCTCCGATCGCTCTCCGCAGACAACAAGGAGCGTCTCTGTTGTAGGGTTGCCAATCCCCAGGTGGGGGCAGGGGATCCCCCGGTTTGGAGGCCCTCCCCCCGCTTCAGGGTCGTCAGAAAGCGGGGGGAGGGGAGGGAAATGTCTGCTGGGAACTCTGTTATTCCCTAGGGAGATTTATTCCCATAGAAAATCATGGAGAATTGATCCGCGGGTATCTGGGGCTCTGGGGGGGCTGTTTTTTGGAGTAAAGGCACCAAATTTTCAGTGTAGCATCTAGTGCCTCTCCCCAAAATACCCCCCAAGTTTCAAAAAGATTGGACCAGGGGGTCCAATTCTATGAGCCCCAAAAGAAGGTGCCCCTATCCTTCATTATTTCCTATGGAAGGAGGGAATTGAAAAGGTGTGCCGTCCCTTTAAATGTGATGGCCAGAACTCCCTTTGGAGTTCAATGATGCTTGTCACAGCCTTGATCTTGGCTCCACCCCCAAAGTCTCCTGGCTCCACCCCCAAAGTCTCCTGGCTCCACCCCAAAGTCCCCTGATATTTCTTGAATTGGACTTGGCAACCCTAGTCTGTTGTGTACGTGGACTAACGTTGCAGTCACCTATGTTCTGGGGTCGTTTTGTAGAAAAACAGGAGGCGGAGCTTATTAGCACAACTCATTCGAGTTTGCCGGCCCCCTCCCCCCACCGGCCAAAAGCAACCCTACGCAAGAAGGGAGAGCCCCTGGCGAGCGATGCCTGCTCGGGCTGGCTAGAGGTCCAGCCCGCCCAAGCAGGCCTCGCTCACCTGGGGCTCTCCTGGGACGCCTCTTCGCCCCCACAGTCAAAAGGCCAGCAAGCCATCCGCCACCCAAAATCACCTAAGAAGTGGAGAAACGGTAGCGCGGGCTTCTCGGGGGGTTCATGAGGGCTGCTGAGGGCTCCACCCCCAAAGTCTCCCGGCTCCGCCCCCAAAGTCCCCAGATATTTCTTGAATCGGACTTGGCAACCCTACCATAGAATCCGTCATCCAAAGGAGCCGTTTTACTCCCGGTGAACTGATTTCTATTGCCTGGTTTAGTGGGAGATCTCCAGGAACCACCTGGAGGTTGGCAGCCCTGCAAGCAGGGCCGGATCTAGCGGGGGGGGGCAGAGGGGGTGGTTGCCCCGGGCGCCGACGGAGGGGGGGGTGCCAAATTGGGTATGGAGTCCATTGTATTCTATGGGACCATAAGATAGAATGGCCCATAAGGGGGGGGGCGCCGTTTTTTAATTCCCCCCCCCCAAAAAAATGTAGATCCGGTCCTGCCGGCAAGAGATGCCCCAGTTTGACGGCCTTGAATAAGACGGAGCGAATCGGAGATATGTGGATTCACTTAATATGCTGCACCATATTTGGAGTGCCTGGATTATATCATGGGGCAGTGGAAGGTGCGTTAGTAATGCGGCTGAGAACTTTTCACCCCCTCCCCCTTTGGGCAATGCTGTGGGAATCCTGGGTCTTCTTCGGTTGGGCCGGACTCTTATCTGGGAGAACCGGGTTTGATTCCCCGCTCCTCCCATTGCAGCTGCTGGAATGGCCTTGGGTCAGCCATAGCTCTCGCAGAGTTGTCCTTGAAAGGGCAGCTTCTGTCAGAGCTCTCTCAACCCCACCCACCTCCTAGGGTGTCTGTTGGCGGGGCGGGGGGGCGGGGAAGGTGAAGGCGATTGTGACCGCTCTGAGACTCTGAGATTCAGAGTATAGGGTGGGATATAAATCCAATTTCTTTTTCTTCTTCTTCAGAACCAGTTTGGTGGTTAAGTGCATGGACTCTTATCTGGGAGAACCGGGTTTGATTCCCCGCTCCTCCACTTGCAGCTGCTGGAATGGCCTTGGGTCAGCCATAGCTCTCATAAACCTTCTTCCCCTGTAGTGGTTAAGTGTGCAGACTCTTATCTGGGAGGACTGGGTTTGATTCCCCACTCCTCCACTTGCAGCTGCTGGAATGGCCTTGGGTCAGCCATAGCTCTCGCAGAGTTGTCCTTGAAAGGGCAGCTTCTGTCAGAGCTCTCTCAGCCCCACCCACCTCATAGGGTGTCTGTTGGCAGGGCGGGGGCGGGGGGAAGGTGAAGGCAATTGTGACCGCTCTGAGACTCTGAGATTCAGAGTATAGGGTGGGATATAAATCCAATTTCTTCTTCTTCTTCAGAACCAGTTTGGTGGTTAAGTGCATGGACTCTTATCTGGGAGAACCGGGTTTGATTCCCCGCTCCTCTGCTTGCAGCTGTTGGAATGGCCTTGGGTCAGCCATAGCTTTTGCAGAGTTGTCCTTGAAAGGGCAGCTTCTGTCAGAGCTCTCTCAGCCCCACCCACCTCATAGGGTGTCTGTTGTTGGCGGGGGTGGGGGGAGCTAAAGGAGATTGTGAGCCGCTCTGAGACTCTGAGTGGAGGGCGGAATATAAATCCAATGTCATCTTCTTCTTCTTCTTCTTCAATGTCTATCAAAGCGACTGAAACCCTCAGAACAGGAGTGGACAAATTTGCTTAATGGAAGAACCACACAGAATAAAAGTCAGTTGTTTGAGAGCCACAAGACACAAACATCAAATGTTTGAGAGCTGTAAGACATGAATGGCAGATATTTGAGAGTCACAAAGAAGGCAGGGAGGGAGGGAGGGAGGGAGGGAGGGAGGAAGGAAGGAAGGAAGGAAGGAAGGAAGGAAGGAAGGAAGGAAGGAAGGAAGGAAGGAAGGAAGGAAGGAAAATAGATGGGGAGGGAGAGGAGGAAAGCAAGCAACATTAACTTTAAATGCATTCTCCACGCTGCCAGCTGTCTTAGCTTGATAAAGTGTTTTAAGGAGAGATGTTTCTTCCATGCTGGCTGATGGGGCTGTGGGGCCTTCGAGCGCCACGCAACATTTGTGAAAGAGCCACGGTTCAGCCACCCCTGCCCTAGAGTGAGGTGCTTTCTGCAGTACCACCTCTGGCCTGGCTAGAGGGGGGAGCCATGATTCATCCCAGCTGCAGGAACCAGCCCTCATCAAAGGCAGCTGCAGAGGACAGCAGTAAAGACCCCAAGGATGCAACGCTGTGCGGATATCTGCACATTTCTTTCTTTCCTTCTCTCCTTCCCACCCCAGCATGATCCAGACCTGTTCTGCTTCTCATCAGTGCTGTAGAGTTCCAGATCTCTCTTTGCACGGCATGAAATTGCATTCTGCGAGAGAGCGGACGAACATTGCAATGCCAAACAGCAGATGTGTATTAGGGCTGGGAAATTCCTGGGCACTTGGAGGGTGGGGGAGGGGAGGGAACGCAGCAGGTTATAATGCCACACAGTCAACCTTCCAACGAGAGCCAGTTTGGTGTAGTGGTGAAGTGTACGGACTCCTGTCTGGGAGAACTGCGTTTGATTCTCCACTCCTCCACTTGCAGCTGCTGGAATGGCCTTGGGTCAGCCAGAGCTCTCTTATCTGGGAGAACCGGGTTTGATTCCCCACTCCTCCACGTGCAGCTGCTGGAATGGCCTTGGTCAGCCATAGCTCTTGCAGGAGTTGTCCTTCAAAGGGCAGCTTCTGGGAGAGCTCTCTGACCCACCAACCTCACAGGGTGTCTGTTGTATGAGGAGGGGAGAAGTAACGAAGATTGTAAGCCGCTCTGAGACACTGATTCAGAGAGAAGGGCAGGGTATAAATCTACAGTCTTCTTCTTTGCCATATGTTCCTTGAGAGACTAGAGTAACCATCCCTGCACTTCAGGTCTGATTTGCAAAATCCATCAACCTCTTCTTCTTCTTAGCCAGTTTGATATAGTGGTTAAATGAGATTCGGAGTACAGTGCGGGATGTCAATCCAATATCATCTTCTTCTTCTCCTGTAGGCATTTTCTCCAGGGGAGCTGACGTGTCTCGTCTGAAGACCAGTTGTGATTCCAGGAGATCTCCTGCCATGAACCAGAGGTTGGCAACAATAGGGGATGGTGGGCATGTTTTGTGGAGGGGAAAGACTCGAATGGGATATAATGTCCTCGAATCCACCTTCCGAAGCGGCCTTTTTCTTCAGGGGAACTGATCGCTGTCGCTTGAAGATCATAAGAACATAAGAGAAGCCATGTTGGATCAGGCCAGTGGCCCCTCCAGTCCAACACTCTGAGTCACATAAGAACATAAGAGAAGCCATGTTGGATCAGGCCAATGGCCCATCCAGTCCAACACTCTGTGTCACATAAGAACATAAGAGAAGCCATGTTGGATCAGGCCAATGGTCCATCCAGTCCAACACTCTGTGTCACATAAGAACATAAGAGAAGCCCTGCTGGATCAGGCCAATGGCCCCTCCAGTCTAACACTCTAAGAACATAAGAGAAGCCATGTTAGATCAGGCCAATGGCCCATCCAGTCCAATACTCTGTGTCACATAAGAACATAAGAGAAGCCATGTTGGATCAGGCCAATGGCCCATCCAGTCAAACACTCTGTGTCACACAGTGGCCAAAAACCCGCAGGTGCCATCAGGAGGTCCATCAGTGGGGCCAGGACACTAGAAGCCCTCCCACTGTGCCCCCCCAAGCACCAAGAATACAGAACATCACTGCCCCAGACAGAGAATTCCAATAATACACTGTGGCTAATAGCCACTGATGGACCTCTTCTCCAGATGTCTATCCAATCCCCTCTTAAAGCTGTCTATGCTTGTAGCCGCCACCACCTCCTGTGGCAGTAAATTCCGTGTGTGAATTACCCTTTGGGTGAAGAAGGACTTCCTTTTCTCTGTTCTAACCCAACTGCTCAGCAATTTCATGGAGTGCCCACGAATTCTAGTATTGTGAGAAAGGGAGAAAAGGGCTTTATTCTCTACCTTCTCTATCCCAGTTGTAATTCCAAGAGGTCCCCAGGACCCAACTGGAAGTTGGCAACCCTACTTCACCACGGGGAATTTCTGGAGTTTTCCTGGTGGATACTGAGTGGGGCACAGCTTGAAAAGGAGAGGAACTCAGGGAAGGTATTGCCACCCTCCAAAGCCGCCGTTTGCTCCAGGAGAACTGATTCCTGGAGCTCAGAGAGTGGTTTTCGTTCCAGGAGATCTTCAGCACCCTCCCCAGAGGTTGGCAACCCTGTGTGTTCCCCCTCCCCTTTTCTTTTTGAAAAAGAACCTGGGCAGCTTTTGAAGAGGGAATCGGCAGCTGCTGCTTGGATCCCAGCAGCTCCCAGATAGGCAACAGGCCAGTGGGTCAAAGGTCAAAAAAACTCTGCAAGGCAGCCAGAGACGCCCACTAATCCCTGGCTCGCTTGTGCAAACTTGGCTCGCTCGTTCACACCATCCATCCTGCACACTACAGGCCCCACAGGTGGTGTTTGGACAACTCTGCTGTGCTCCGGACTGCCCGCACCTGTCTACTTGGAGGGTTTTTTGCGAGCAGCAGGAATTCAGCTGGACCTCACAGGAGAACATAAGAACAGAAGAGAAGCCATGTTGAATCAGGCCAATGGCTCATCCAGTCCAACACTCTGTGTCACATAAGAACAGAAGAGAAGCCATGTTGGATCAGGCCAATGGCCCATCCAGTCCCACACTCTGTGTCACATAAGAACAGAAGAGAAGCCATGTTGGATCAGGCCAATGGTCCATCCAGTCCAACACCCTGTGTCACATAAGAACATAATAGAAGCCATGTTGGATCAGGCCAGTGGCCCCTCCAGTCCAACACTCTGTCTCACATAAGAACAGAAGAGAAGCCATGTTGGATCAGGCCAATGGCCCATCCAGTCCAACACTCTGTGTCACATAAGAACATAAGAGAAGCCATGTTGGATCAGGCCAGTGGCCCATCCAGTCCAACACTCTGTGTCACACAAGAACAGAAGAGAAGCCATGTTGGATCAGGCCAATGGCCCATCCGTTCAACACTCTGTGTCACATAAGAATATAAGAGAAGCCATGTTGGATCAGGCCAATGGCCCCTCCAGTCCAACACTCTGTGTCACATAACAACAGAAGAGAAGCCATGTTGGATCAGGCCAATGGCCCATCCAGTCCAACACTCTGTGTCACATAAGAACAGAAGAGAAGCCATGTTGGATCAGGCCAATGGCCCCTCCAGTCCAACACTCTGTGTCACATAACAACAGAAGAGAAGCCATGTTGGATCAGGCCAATGGCCCCTCCAGTCCAACACTCTGTGTCACATAAGAATATAAGAGAAGCCATGTTGGATCAGGCCAGTGGCCCATCCAGTCCAACACTCTGTGTCACATAAGAACAGAAGAGAAGCCATGGTGGATCAGGCCAATGGCCCATCCAGTCCAACACTCTGTGTCACATAAGAACAGAAGAGAAGCCATGTTGGATCAGGCCAATGGCCCCTCCAGTCCAACACTCTGTGTCACATAAGAACAGAAGAGAAGCCATGTTGGATCAGGCCAATGGCCCCCCGCAGTCCAACACTCTGTGTCACATAAGAACAGAAGAGAAGCCATGTTGGATCAGGCCAATGGTCCATCCAGTCCAACACCCTGTGTCACATAAGAACATTAGAGAAGCTATGTTGGATCAGGCCAATGGCCCATCCAGTCCAACACTCTGTGTCACATAAGAACAGAAGAGAAGCCATGTTGGATCAGGCCAATGGCCCCTCCAGTCAAACACTCTGTGTCACATTAGAGAAGCCATGTTGGATCAGGCCAATGGCCCATCCAGTCCAACATTCTGTGTCACATAAGAACATAAGAGAAGCCATGCTGGATCAGGCCAATGGCCCATCCAGTCCAACACTCTGTGTCACATAAGAACATTAGAGAAGCTATGTTGGATCAGGCCAATAGCCCATCCAGTCCAACACGCTGTGTCACATAAGAACATAAGAGAAGCCATGTTGGATCAGGCCAATGGCCCCTCCAGTCCAACACTCTGTGTCACATAAGAACAGAAGAGAAGCCATGTTGGATCAGGCCAATGGCCCATCCAGTCCAACACTCCGTGTCACACAATGGCCAAGAAACAAACAGGTGCCATCAGGACGTCCACCAGTGGGACCAGGACACTAGAAGCCCTACAACTTTGCCCCCCCCCCCAAGCACCAAGAATACAGAGCATCCCTGCCCCAGATAGAGAGTTCCAACAATACACTGTGGCTAAGAACCACTGATGGACCTCTTTTCCAGATGTCTATCCAATCCCCTCTTGAAGCTGTCAGTGCTTGCATCCGCTGCCACCTCGTGTGGCATTGAATTCCATCTTGTAATTTCACCCTCCTGATACTGGAACCTGAGGTGGGAGACTGCCACTTACTTCATTTGTCTCAAGCATCGGTAGGAGGGGGGACATTTTTCAAGAAGGTGTTCTGCTCACGACACACATTTTGACATAGTCTTAATATTCTTTCCCACAATCTCCTTACTATAACCCATCAGAGAGCTAAGAGAATCACCAACCCTGTGTTTTAGACACAGTTTCACTAGAGGCCGAAGGTTACTTAAGACCAGCTTTCCCTCTAAGCTGAGTTTGCATCTGCTAGCTCATGGTTTTTTAGCCCCCCAGCTCAGACATTTCTGTCTTAGCTCTGGATGGATGGCCCCAGAGCAAGCTAATTTATGCAGTAGCCAAATTGCCAGTTTGGTGTAGTGGTTAAGTGTGCGGACTCTTATCTGGGAGAACCGGGTTTGCAGCTGCTGGAATGGCCTTGAGTCAGCCATGGCTCTCATAGGAGTTGTCCTTGAGAGGGCAGCTTCTGTCAGAGCTCTCTCAGACTCACCCACCTCACAGGGCATCTGTTGTGTGTGTGTGTGTGTTGGGGGGAGGTAAAGCAGATTGTGACTGCTCTGAGACTCTGAGATTCGGAATACAGGGCAAGATACAAAAGTCCGTATAGTCAAAGCGATGGTATTCCCAGTAGTGTATGGCTGTGAGAGTTGGACCATAAGGAAGGCCAAGCGCAGAAGAATAGATGCTTTCAAACTGTGGTGCTGGAGAAGACTCGAGAGTCCCTAGGCCTGCAAGAAGATCCAATCAGTTAGTCCTAAGGGAAATCAACCCAGACTGTTCCCTGGAAGGTCAGATGCTGAAGCTCAAATACTTTGGCCACCCAATGAGAAGGGAGCACTCCCTGGAGAAGACTCTTGAGAGTCCCTTGGACTGCAAGAAGATCCAATCAGTCAGTCCTAAGGGAAATCAACCCTGACTGTTCCCTGGAAGGTCAGATGCTGAAGCTGAAGCTCAAATCCTTTGACCGCCCAATGAGAAGGGAGCACTCCCTGGAGAAGACTCTTGAGAGTCCCTTGGACTGCAAGAAGATCCAATCAGTCAGTCCTAAGGGAAATCAACCCAGACTGTTCCCTGGAAGGTCAGATGCTGAAGCTGAAGCTCAAATACTTTGGCCACCAAATGAGAAGGGAGCCCTCACTGGAGAAGATCCTGATGCCGGGAAAGACAGAAGGCAAAAGAAGAAGGGGACGGCAAAAGTTGAGATGGCTGGACAGCATTACTGATGTAACTAACATGAATCTGAGCAGTCTTCAGAGGATGGTGGAAGACAGGAGGGCCTAGCGAAACTTTGTCCAGGGTGTCGCAAAGAGTCGGACTCGACTGTGCGACTGAGCAGCAACAACAAATAAATCCAAAATCATCTTCACAACTTTAATGCCCGTAGCTCATGAAGTAGAATTTTTGCTCACAAGATTCTAAGAGGGAGCCTTGCTTAAGTAAGACTTCCGAGTGAAGTCATAACTGAGGCAAGACTTTGTGGATTTCCTGACGGACAGCTCAGTTACCTCACAAATTGCTTCATTTTTTATCCTCACAACGGGGTTATTACCAGGTGGGTTAGACGAAGAGCTTGTTCTAGTCCGGGTTGCTGCACAAACAGGTCGCTACAGCGCAATGTCTGTAAAGTGGGCTCGTTGAGGCTCCCCCCCCCCCCCAATGTCAACTGCTTGAGACTTTGGAAGCTGGGCAGTCGATTGGGACTGGCTGATTTGTACATATAAGGGCCGAGAAAGACCAGTTGGTAATGTACGTTGTTACAAGAAACAGGGGAGGAAATGGGACACGCATTGTTCATGCTTGCTGACTTCGTGAAAGTGGTGGGAAGTTCTGCCAAGTCACAGCCAGATCATAGTAACCAAATTATAGTACAGACCAGGGGTGGCCAACGGTAGCTCTCCAGATGTTTTTTTGCCTACAACTCCCATCAGCCTCAGCCATTGGCCATGCTGGCTGGGGCTGATAGGAGTTGTAGGTAAAAAAAAAATCTGGAGAGCTACCGTTGGCCACCCCTGGTATAGACCGCTCTGAGACTCTGAGATTCAGAGTATAGGGTGGGATATAAATCCCATATGGCCAAGGACCTGCCTACCTTAGGGACCGTCTCTCCCCGTACGAACCCCAGAGAGCACTGAGGTCAGCAGGGAAGAACCTGCTGACTATTCCCGGGCCAAAAGAGGTAAAGCTACAGAGTACCCACACTCGGGCCTTCTCTGCTGTGGCTCCACGCCTATGGAACCAGCTTCCGGAAGAAATGAGGGCCCTGCAGGACTTTGAACAGTACCACAGGGCCTGCAAGACCATCCTTTTCCGAATGGCCTTCACCAACTAAGAGAGAGACTGCTGAGCAAGCTCACCATCTGTATAATAGCACCAACATATTAATATTAATTTTATCGTTTTAGAATTTTAATAGAATTTTAATTAAACTGTTAAATTAGTATTGTTAAACATTGTACAATGTTAAGTATTGATTTGTGTTGTTAGCCGCCCTGAGCTTGCCTCGGTGGGGAGGGCGGGATATAAATAAAATTGATGATGATGATGATACCATCATCATCTTCTTCTTCTTCTGCATTTCTTCCACTTTAGCCATCTCTTCCTTGAGAGACTAGAGCAGAAGAAGAAGACCGTAGATTTAAACCCTCCATTTCACTCTGAATCTCAGAGTCTCAGAGTGGCTTACAAACTCCTCCCCCACAACAGACACCCTGTGAGGTAGGTGGGGCTGAGAGAGCTCTGACAGAAGCTGCCCTTTCAAGGACAACTCGGCGAGAGCTATGGCTGACCCAAGGCCATTGCAGCAGTTGCAAGCGGAGGAGTGGGGAATCGAACCTGGTTCTCCTAGATGCCATACACTTAACCACTACACTGAACTGGCTCTCGTGCACTTCAGTTTTGATTTGCAAATTCCATCAACCTCTGCCCAATCTGTCTGGTGGGCCGGGCCAATGACTCCTCCAACCATCAAAAAGGAAAAGGAAAGAGTTGGTACAACATGGTGGGTAGAGACAGCAGTGACGGCTGGTGTTGACACTATTTAGTTATTCTTTCTTTAAAACACCTACTAGCCGTCTTCTTCCTTACAGAGTTCAAGACGCCTTACAATATTGATTTAATTTAATTTAATAAGATAGGTTACATAGAAACACATATACCCAAAATTTAAAACCACAGTTTAGGACTGCCAGTTTGGTGTAGTGGTTAAGTGTGTGGACTCTTATCTGGGAGAACCAGGTTTGTTTCCCCACTCCTCCACTTGCACCTGCTGGCATGGCCTTGGGTCAGCCATAGCTCTGGCAGAGGTTGTCCTTGAAAGGGCAGCTGCTGTGAGAGCCCTCTCCAACCCCACCCACCTCACAGGGTGTCTGTTGTGGGGGAGGAAGGGAAAGGAGATTGTGAGCCGCTCTGAGACTCTTCGGAGTGGAGGGCGGGATATAAATCCAATATCTTCTTCTTCTTCTTTAGTCAAAACTGCCTTTCAGTTGCCTCCCAAAGATCAAAAGAAAGTGGGCCAGGTGCCCCTCTTCGGGGAGGTGGCTCCAGAATTGTGGGGCTGCCACTGAAAAGGCCCTCTCTTGTTTGCCCTCCAAATGCATTTCTTTGATTGGTGGGGCAGTCAGGAGGGTGTCTCGCTGTGATCGTAATTTCCAGGGGAGAAGATTTATGCCTGGGTCTTCATTCTGCTCAGAGAGCTTGATTGGCTTCGATTTGGAGAGGCTCTTGAAAAATACTTTATGGCTTCCGACCAGACTATTGGAAGGCTCTGAAGAGAGCCAGCTTGGTGTAGTGGTTAAGAGTGGTCAATTCTAAACTGGAGAAATGGGTTCAATTCCCCACTTCTTCGCCACGTCCAGCCAGCTGGGTGTTCTTGGGCCAGTCAGAGTTTTCTCAGAGTTCTTTCAGCCCCATCTGCCTCACAGGGTGTCTGTTGTGGGGAGAGGAAGGGAAGGAGATTGTAAGCTGCTCTGAGACTTCAAGTGAGGAGAGGGGTATAAATCCAATCTCCTCCTCCTCCTCCTCTTCTTCTTCTTCTTCTTCTCTTCCTCCTCCTCCTTTTTCCTACCCATTTTCCGAAGCTCTCTTTTAAGACCTTGTTCTTGTTCTACGTTTCCCTACCTTCTGACATTAGGTGCGTTCTGAGGTCAGGGCCTTCTCAGAGGTGGCACCGAGCTTGCAGAATAACCTGCCCAGTAACACTTTGCTTTATTTTAGGTACCGCATTTAAATGTTTTAAAATTATACTATTCTTTTCATGATTGCTGTGGTCTGTTTGGACTGCTACTATTTACTTACGTATCTGAAATATCCAGCTTACCCACTTTAGGGCAAGCTTCCAATTTGAACATATATATGACCATATGAAGCTGCCTTATACTGAATCAGACCCTTGGTCCATCAAAGTCAGTCTTGTCTACTCAGACTGGCAGCAGCTCTCCAGGGTCTCAAGCTGAGGTTTTTCACACCTTTTTGCCTGGACCCTTTTTTTGGAGATGCCAGGGATTGAACCTGGGACCTTCTGCTTACCGAGCAGATGCTCTGCCACTGAGCCACAGCCCCATTCATGGCTCTCCAGGGTCTCAAGCTGAGGTTTTTCACACCTATTTGCCTGGACCCTTTTGAGTTGGAGATGCCGGGGATTGTACCTGGGACCTTCTGCTTACCAAGCAGATGCTCTGCCACTGAGCCACCGTCCCTCCCTGAACAGTAACAGTTAAAAGTGTAATAGAATCCATCACATTGAAAAGCAAACAAACAGCAGACAACCAATACAGAAAGATGCAACCAGTGAATAAAAACAGCAGTATCTGCCCCCCTCAATAATGAATTTTTAAGAGATTATATGCTTTTGCTTTTTATTATTTTATTTCTATTAACATTTTCTATTGCATCTTTCCTTGTGGTTGGGGCGGCTTTATGATTGCTTGATCTTTCTCATAATCCTCCTTGAGGGGAAAAAACTGGCTATCTCTCGGCTTGGCTTCGCGAACGAAGATTTAAGAAGGGTGCAGTAGTCCACATCTGCTGCAGGCTCGCTGATGGCTGACAAGACCAATGCGGGACAGGCAGGTCCGGCCACAGTGGCTGCAGGGAAAAGTCTGATTTAGGGTTGGTGCTGTAGCAGTGCGATTCTTCCTCAATCTCCTTTTGTCCTCAAGACCAGCTATGCGTGCGTTCTCAAAAGAAGAGACAGCCTGGTGGATGGTGTGCCTCCATGCTTTGCGATCTATACATTTTGGAAATAAAGTTACTAAGTACTAATAAACTAGAAGGAGCAGGAGAGCCCCTTGTGGTGATGGAGGGAAGTACATGTCCTCTCACCCACCGTCCAATGGGCTCCAAGCTTAAGGAGGGGCGAGTTTGTGGGCCGCAGCAACGGCTTCTACTGGTTAACCCTTCCAGTGATTCATAAGCCAGCTAGGGTTGCCAACCTCCTGGTGGCTCCTAGAGACCTCCAAACGGGGGGGATCCCCTGCCCCCACATGGGAATTGGCGTCCCTATTAAGACCGCAGGTCTGATTGAGCAGCGCTGTACTAATGACCTTGGGTTCGTCACACACTTTCAGCCTAATCTACCTCACAGGGTTGTTGTGAGTATAATATGGAAGAGAGGAGACCGATGTCGGCTGCCATCACACACTTTCAGCCTAATCTACCTCACAGCATTGTTGTGAGTATAATATGGAAGAGAGGACACTGATGTCGGCTGCCGTGTCCCCACTGGGACAAAGATGGGATATAAGTGAAGTAAATAAATGCATTGGACTCATTTGAATGTAGCAATTATGGCCTCGGTCTTTTGCGAGCACACAATCCTGGTTGTTTATTGTGGTTCTAGAACGTTCTGCAGTCAGAATTGGCAGTTTCCTGGAGTCCACTTAACTCTCCACCAGGGCAGCACAAAATACCCATGTTTGCCTCCAAAAAAAAAAAAATGACGTGTTAGCAGTGAAATTTGCCCCCCCTCCCCCACAATAAGAGCCCCGTGGCACAGAGTGTTAAAGCTGCAGTACTGCAGTCCTAAATTCTGTTCATGACCTGAGTTTGATCCCCGGCGGAAGCTGAGCTTTCAGGTATCTGGCTCGAGGTTGACTCAGCCTTCCATCCTTCCGAGGAGTCAAAGGAGTCCCCAGCTTGCTGGGAGGGGGAAGCATAGATGACTGGGGAAGTCCAGGGCAAACCACCCCATAAAAAGGTCTGCCGTGAAAACGTGAAAGCAACGTCACCCCGGAGTCGGACACAACCGGCGCTTGCGCACGGGACCTTTCCTTTCTTTTTTCTTCCCCACAATATCGTGCAGTTCTTGAGGTTCAGAGCTAGTTTTCAGGACTTCTCCAAATCTGTGGAGATGATGTGTTTAAAATGGGAGGCACTCTTGCCGGGCTGTCAGCCTCCAGGTGGGGCCTGGAGAACACCTGGAATGACAACAGCTCCCCAGGTGACAGAGATCCAGTCCCTGGAGAAAACGACTGCTTTGGAGGGTGGAGTGGATGGCTTCATGCCCTCCTGAGGTCCCTCCCCGAGCTCCAAACCCAAATCTCTCAAAATCGCCCGCCTTAAAGCTGGAAACTCTGATTCAGAGCTTTAAACCAATTCGTGTTTTTGCGCCTTTGAGAGCAGCTGTAACGACAGCGCGGGAGAGCTGAAAGCGTTATTTACTGTGGTAAAAGTTTGGCGTTCTCTTCTTACCCGGTGTTGAAAATAGTCTGTAAAAAGCTTGAAGAAGCTGTTTGCGAAACAGGCCAAAGTACAGCCCTGTTGCCTGATGGATTGCTGTCGGCATATGTTCAAGATATTGGACCTAAATGAAAATTAATACCTTGACCCAAGATTCTTTTAAATTATCCAGTTGCTGAAGAAATAGGCGCTGGCTGTTTGGGGACACCTTCCTTATACCATTGGGAAGTTGGATTGACTTCATATTTTTGCAATAAACGTATGCTCTTTTTGATACAATTTGGATGCAATTTGGATTATTGCTTGACTGTTATCTGGTATCACAGTAGCTGTTTGCTTGCGTTTCCTCTGCCTTCTTCAGGGGAGGGACGGTGGCTCAGTGGTAGAGCATCTGCTCGGTAAGCAGAAGGTCCCAGGTTGAATCCCCGGCATCTCCAGCTCAAAAGGGTCCAAGCAAATAGGCGTGAAAAACCTCAGCTTGAGACCCTGGAGAGCCTCTGCCAGTCAAGGGAGGGACGGTGGCTCAGTGGCAGAGCATCTGCTTGGTAAGCAGAAGGTCCCAGGTTCAATCCCTGGCATCTCCAACTAAAAAACGGTCCAGGCAAATAGGTGTGGAAAACCTCAGCTGGAGACCCTGGAGAGCTGCTGCCAATCAGGGGAGGGACAGTGGCTCAGTGGCAGAGCATCTGCTTGGTAAGCAGAAGGTCCCAGGTTCAATCCCTGGCATCTCCAACTCAAAAGGGTCCAGGCAAGTAGGTGTGAAAAACCTCAGCTTGAGACCCCGGAGAGCTGCTGCCAGTCAAGGGAGGGACAGTGGCTCAGTGGCAGAGCATCTGCTTGGTAAGCAGAAGGTCCCAGGTTCAATCCCCGGCATCTCCAACTCAAAAGGGTCCAGGCAAATAGGCATGAAAAACCTCCACTTTTTTTTTTAATCAACCTTTAATGGCATGTAAAAACAGGTTAAAAGAACAATGGGTTGAGAAACAAAAAATAGGTTAAAATACTGGACATCAGGATTAGAGTACATTTACATAAGATTACAGTTAAATGGGACAACAAGACTGTTCCTTGTCTTGACGAATCTTTTTGGCCCAGTACAGAAATAAGACAGTATTTAAAGTTATGTCAGGAATAACATCCTTCAAAAGAAACTGGACCTTATCTGGATCAGCCAGACCCATCTTATTTAAAAGAATAGGATCCAAAAATCGACCACGAATACTTAGATAAAAAGGACAATACAGGAGAATATGTGAGATGGTTTCAATAGACCCAGACTTACACGGACATAGTCTGGCCGGGGAGGGTATGTTATGATATCTACCATCTATAGAGAGCCAGTGTGGTGTAGTGGTTAAGTGTGCGGTCTCTTATCTGGGGAACCGGGTTTGATTCCCCACTCCTCCACTTGCAGCGGCTGGAATGGCCTTGGGTCAGCCAGAGCTCTGGCAGAGGTTGTCCTCGAAAGGGCAGCTGCTGGGAGAGCCCTCTCCAGCCCCACCCACCTCACAGGGTGTCTGTTGTGGGGGAGGAAGGTAAAGGAGAGTCTGAGCCGCTCTGAGACTCTTCGGAGTGGAGGGCGGGATATAAATCCAATATCTTCTTATATAGAGCTGCTGATGGCATAACATCAAATCTTGCCAATGAAAAGGCCCTACGCTGTTAAGGACGTTGCAAAGAATAGAGATAGGAAGCCATGAGACCCTGGAGAGCCGCTGCCAATCGGGAGGGACGGTGGCTCAGTGGCAGAGCATCTGCTTGGTCAGCAGAAGGTCCCAGGTTCAATCCCCGGCTTCTCCAACTAAAAGGGTCCAGGCAAGTAGGTGTGAAAAACCTCCACTGGAGACCCTGGAGAGCCGCTGCCAGTCTGAGTAGACAAGACTGACTTTGATGGACCGAGGGTCTGAGTCAGTAGAAGGCAGCTTTATGTGTCCATGTGTTCTTTGTCATGATTCTCTATTTTGGTTGAACAATCCCCAGGTGAGGGCAGGGGATTCCCCAGTCTGGAGGCCCTCCCCCCGCTTCAGGCTCAGCAGAAAGCGGGGGGAGGGGAGGGAAATGTCTGCTGGGCACTCCGTTATTCCCTATGGAGATTGATTCCCATAGGGTACAATGGAGAACTGATCAGTGGGTATCTGGGGCTCTAGGGGGGCTGTTTTTATGGACCAGGGGGTCCAATTCTATGAGCCCCAAAAGAAGGTGCCCCTATCCTTCGTTATTTCCAATGGAGGGAAGGCACTGAAAAGGTGTGCGGCCCCTTTAATTGTGAAGGCCAGAACTCCCTTTGGAGCTCAATTATGCTGGTCCCAACCTTGCTCCTGGCTCCACCCCCAAAGTCTCCTGGCTCCACCCCCAAGGTCCCCAGATATTTCTTGAATTGGACTTGGCAACCCTAGTGATTTGAGGGTTGGAGCAGCTGCCCGAGGAGGAAAGGCTGAAGGGTCTGGGACTTTTCAGTCAAGAGAAGAGATGACTAAAGGGGGAACACGACAGAGTGGCATGCAATTATGCATGGGGCGGAGAGAGTGAACCAAGAGACATTGCTTCTCCCTCTCCCAAAAGGCTAATACACAAGGACATCCAATGAATCCGAATGTTGGGAGGTTCAGGATGGACAAAGGGATGGAGACAAGGAAAGACCACTTGGCACAGAGAGTGATTCAAATGCGAAATTTGCTGCCAGAAGATGTAGTGAGGGCCACAGGAAGAAACAGTTTTAAAAAGGAATTAGATGGATTCATGGAGGATTAAATCTATCAGTGGCATTCAGAGGAATTAAGCCTCTGAATCCCAGAGCCAGGAGGCAACATCAGGAGAATGCCTCGGCCTCTTTGCCCTGTTGCTGGCCCTCCAGAGGAACTGGTCGGCCGCTGTGTAAGACAGGATGCTGGATTAGATGGACCCTCACTGGTCTGATCCAGCAGAGCTCTTCTGATGTTCTTATGAAGGCCCTGGCCTCTCTGCCCTGTTGCTGGCCCTCCAGAGGAACTGGTTGGCCGCTGTGTGAGACAGGAGGCTGGACTAGATGGACCCTCACTGGTCTGATGCAGCAGGGCTCTTCTGATGTTCTTATGAAGGCTTGGCCACTGTGTGAGACAGGATGCTGGACTAGATGGACCACTAGTCTGATCTAGCAGGGCTCTTCTGATGTTCTTATGAAGGCCTCGGCCTCTCTGCCCTGTTGTTGGCCCTTGAGAGGAACTGGTCGGCCACTGTGTGAGGCAGGAGGCTGGACTAGATGGGCCCTCACTGGTCTGATCCAGAAGGGCTCTTCTGATGTTCTTATGAAGGCCACAGACTCTCTGCACTGTTGTTGGCCCTCCAGAGGAACTGGTTGGCCCCTGTGTGAGACAGGAGGTTGGACTAGATGGACCACTGGTCTGATCCAGCAGGGTTCTTCTGATGTTCTTATGAAGGCCTCAGCCTCTCTGCCCTGTTGTTGGCCCTCCAGAGGAACTGCTTGGCCACTGTGTGAGACAACTTCTTCTTCTTCTGCCAGTTTGGTGTAGTGGTTAAGTGTGTGGGCTCTTATCTGGGAGAACAGGGTTTGATTCCCCACTCCTCCACTTGCACCTGCTGGAATGGCCTTGGGTCAGCCATAGCTCTGGCAGAGGTTGTCCTTGAAAGGGCAGCTGCTGTGAGAGCCCCTCTCCAGCCCCGCCCACCTCACAGGGTGTCTGTTGTGGAGGGAGAAGACATAGGAGATTGTAAGCTGCTCTGAGTTTCAGAGATTCGGAGTATAGGGCGGGATATAAATATCATCATCTTCTTCATCACCATCTCCAAGTCCTTGAAGGGCTGTCCTATAGAGGATGGGGTGGAATTGTTTTCTGTGGCCCCAGAAGGCAGGACCAGAACCAATGGGTTGAAATTAAATCAGAAGAGTTTCCGGCTCAATATTAGGAAGAACCTCCTGACCGTTGTAGCAGCTCCTCAGTGGAACAGGCTTCCTCGGGAGGTGGTGGGCTCTCCTTCCTTGGAAGTTTTTCAACAGAGGCTAGATGGCGATCTGACTGCAATGAGGATCCTGTGACTTTACGGGGAGGTGTTTGTGGGTTTCCTGCATTCTGCAGGGGGTTGGACTAGACGACCCTGGAGGTCTCTTCCAACTCTAGGATTCTATGATTCTTCTTCGTCTTCATTTGCTTCTATCGCACTCAACAGAGACCACATTTTCCATCCATTTCTTGATTTGCTCCCTCCCACCCCGAAGATCTCTTTCTTGGTCGCTCACTGCTGGTTCAGAGTCAGACCTCTTCACAGTCTGTGTGGTTAGGAATTTCTCTCTGAATTTGCATCACCCTCTTCTAGGGATGCCACCGAATTTCACAACTTCGCTGTTGTCACTCAAAAAATCCCCACTTTGATTCTGCTTCTCTTTTGAGCAAAAGCATTTTTTTTTTTTGCCCCTTCCTGTTTCTTTGCACCATGTCTCTCCCATTGCATTTGTGCCATTTCAAACGTCCTTTTTTGGAATCGATCCGGCAGAAACGGCAGGAAAGAAAGGGAAGCGAGCGAAACCGGCATGCGAAAACAAAAAGCGCAAAAAGACACGTTGGCAGGTCTCTCCGTTCATTGTCTCACCTTGTACTGGCTCTCCAAAACAAGATCTTTCAGCAAGCCAGAATTTCTGTAGGGTTTCTGTTTATGTTATTCCCAACCAGGGCTTTTTGGGTAGCAGGGTCTCCTTTGCATATTAGGCCACACACCCCTTGATGTAACCAATCCCCCAGGAGCTTACGGGAGGCCCTGCAAGAAGAGCCCTGTAAGTTCTTGGAAGATTGGCTACATCGGGGGAGGGACGGTGGCTCAGTGGCAGAGCATCTGCTTGGGAAGCTGAAGGTCCCAGGTTCAATCCCCGGCATCTCCAACTAAAAGGATTCAGGTAAATAGGTGTGGAAAACCTCAGCTGGAGACCCCAGAGAGCCGCTGCCAACCAGCGGAGGGACAGTGGCTCAGTGGCAGAGCATCTGCTTGGGAAGCAGAAGGTCCCAGGTTCAATCCCCGGCATCTCCTACTCAAAAGGGTCCAGGCAAGTAGGCGTGAAAAACCTCAGCTTGAGACCCTGGAAAGCCGCTGCCAGTCTGAGCAGACAAGACTGACTTTAATGGACCCAGGAGGGTCTGATTCAGTATAAGGCAGCTTCATATGTTCATATCAGAGGGGTGTAGCCTAATATGCAAAGGACTTCCTGCTACAAAAAACAGCCCTGTTTGTAACCCCCTTTCGCACAGTGACGCAAGGTGGATTACACCTAGGGAGCCAGTACCGGAGCCTAGAGAGCCAGGAGCTTACAGTAGGCCCTGTAAGAAGGAAGAAGAAGAATTGCAGATTTATATCCCGCCCTTCTCCCTGAATCAGAGACTCAGAGCGGCTTACAATCTCCTATGTCTTCTCCCCCTACAACAGACACCCTGTGAGGTGGGTGGAGCTGGAGAGGGCTCTCACAGCAGCTGTCCTTTCAAGGACAACCTCTGCCGGAGCTATGGCTGACCCAAGGCCATTCCAGCAGCTGCAAGCGGAGGAGTGGGGAATCAAACCTGGTTCTCCCAGATAAGAGTCCGCACACTTAACCACTACACCAAACTGGCACACTTAACCACTACACCAAAAGGGCCCTGTGGGTTCTTGGAGAATTGGCTGCATCGGGGTGTGTGGCCTAGTGTGCAGAGGAGTTCCTGCTACAAAAAAAGCCCTGCGCGTAACACTTCAGTGAAGTGTCCTGCTACTCATTTGAGCAGGAACACGAGGGCTGCAATCAGAGGTAACAACCAACTGTGGTTTATCGTGACGAGGATTTAAATTTAATAATTTACATCTGTTATCGAATTGTTAACTGTTGTTAGCCTGGTAGGGGAGGGCGGGATATAAATATAATAAAATAAATAAATAAAACAAGTACAGTCACAAAACTTGGGATAGTCAATGCCCGATGCATTCAGATTTTAGAAGTCTGAAACGGCCAGAAAGAACCGAAGCATAACATAACCGTTCACAGGACACGCATTAAGCGGTACAGCAATTACATAAATAGAACCCTACTTGCAACACGCTATTCCGGGGTGGCCCCACTGTGGCTCAGGAGGCCCATGTGGCTCTTTCACACATATTGTGTGGCTCTCGGAGCCCCCCCACCGCCTCGATGGCCGGCTTGGAGGAGGCATGTGTGTCTTTAAACCACTTCTTTAAGTCCAGCCAGCCGGCGGCTTGGAGAATGCATTTAAAGTTGCATTCTTTCCACCCCTTCCTCTTCCAGTTTGGTGTAGTGGTGAAGTGCGCGGACTCTTATCTGGGAGAACAGGGTTTGATTCCCCACTCCTCCACTTGCAGCTGCTGGGATGGCCTTGGGTCAGCCAGAGCTCTGGCAGAGGTTCTCCTTGAAAGGGCAGTTGCTGTAAGAGCTCTCTTAGCCCCACCCATCTCACAGGGTGTCTGTTGTGGGGGAGGAAGGTAAAGGAGATTGTGATGAGCCGCTCTGAGACTCTGAGATTCAGAGTGTAGGACAGGATATAAATCCAATATCATCATCTTCTTCTTCTTTTTCCCTCCCGCATCTATTTTCCTCCCTCCCTCCTTCCCTTCCTGTATCTCAGGTCTCGGACATCTGACATTTATTCTATATGGCTCTTAACGTTAAGCAGGTTTAGCTACCCCTACTTTGAAGCCATCTATGCCTCTAGCTGCCACCCCCTTCTGTGGCAGTGAATCCTATGTGTTAATTGGGTGAAGAAGGACTTCCTTTTATCCATTTTATCTTTTGTGGCTCACGAGAGCCACTATCAAGAGTGGCGTGACAACGGACACTGTGTTGGGCAAGACGCGGGGGTGGCCAAACTGTGACTCGGGAGCCACATGCGGTTCTTCCACGCATATCGTGTGGCTCTTGAAACCCCCCACTGCCCTGTTGGCCGGCTTAGCGGAGGCATTTATCTCTTTGAATCACTTCTCCAAGCCAAGCTAGCTGGTAGCTTGGAGAATGCATTTAAAGTTAAAGTTGCTTTCTTTCCACACCTCCCTCCCTATTTGCTTTCCTCTCTCCCTGTCTTGCATTGTTTCTCAAACACCTGCTGGTCATGTCTTGCGGCTCTCAGACATCTAATGTTCATGCCTTGAGACTCAGTCATAGAATCCTAGAGTTGGAAGGGACCTCCAGGGTCATCTAGTCCAACCCCCTGCACCAGTTTGGCCCTTCCTGCGTCGATCCCAGTCCCTAATCATGGGTCCAAGCAAGTTTGCAAAACCATTTTGTATCCTGCAATCCTATTTCCTATGCACTCTTGAACAGTTGTTTTGCATAGTTTGTGGATGGTCAGCAGGAGGGGTCGTTTGGTAGAAAAATAGGTGGTGGAGTTCATTAGCATAACTCACTAGCATATGCTGCCCCCTCACCAGCCAAAAGCAACCCGACGCAAGAAAGGAGAGCCCCAGGCAAGTGAGGCTTGCTTGGGCTGGCTAGAGATCCAGCCAGCTCAAGCAGGCCTCGCTCACCTGGGGCTCTCCTTGGCCACTCCCCTTCCAATCAAAAGACCAGTAAGCCACCCAGAATCACATCAGAAGTGGAGAAAGGGTGGTGTGGGCTTCTCCAAGGGTTAATGAGGGCTGCTGAGGGCGTGGCAAAGCCCCTGGTGGCTGGCTGGCTGCCCGCTCTCCTAATCCAGGGATTGTTATGCAGCTGCACCTGCTATTCAAGGGACAAGGTAGGTGAGGAGGAAGAGGGGGGACCTTCAAAAAGGTTCAGGAGCTCTGCTTCTGTGAGTTCCTGCTGAATTCAAGGCCTGATCAAGAGAAATGGAGCTTTCCTGACCTCTTGGGGCAGGCCATTCTATAAGGCAGGAGCCGTGACGGAGAAAGCACACGTTCTGGATTTTGTAAGAAATATCTGGGGACTTTGGGGGTGGAGCCAGGAGACATTAGGGATGGAGCCAAGATCAAGGCTGTGACAAGCATCATTGAACTCCAAAGGGAGTTCTGGTTATCACATTTAAAGGGACGGCACACCTTTTCAATTCCTTCCTTCAATAGGAAATAATGAAGGATAGGGGCACCTTCTTTTGGGGCTCATAGAATTAGACCCCCTGGTCCAATCATTTTGAAACTTGGGGGGCATTTTGGGGAGTGGGACTAGATGCTATACTGAAAATTTGGTGCTTCCACCCAAAAAAACAGCTTCCCCAGAGCCCCAGATACCCGCAGATCAATTCTCCATGATTTTCTATGGGAATAAATCTCCATAGGGAATAATAGAGTTCCCAGCAGACATTTCCCTCCCCTCCCCCTGCTTTCTGACGACCCTGAAGCGGGAGGAGGGTCTCCAAACCGGGGGATCCCCTGCTCCCACCTAGGGATTGGCAACCCTACACAAGGCAGGAACCGTGATGGAAAAAGCACACCTTCTGGATTTTGCCTATCCGCTGGTTGGCACCTTCAGAAGCCCCTGCAGACTTGAACATTTGCAACAATGCTCAAGAAAGGGTGGGCAGGGAACGTTGTCCTATTGCCCAAACAGGCCAACGCCATGCTGGGAATTATTAGGAAGGGAACTGAAAACAAATCAGCCAGTATCATAATGCCCCTGTATAAATCGACGCTGCGGTCTCATTTGGAGTACTGTGTGCAGTTCTGGTCGCCGCACCTCAAAAAGGATATTATAGCATTGGAGAAAGTCCAGAGAAGGGCAACTAGAATGATTAAAGGGCTGGAGCACTTTCCCTATGAAGAAAGGTTGAAACGCTTGGGACTCGTTAGCTTGGAGAAACGTCGACTGCGGGGTGACATGATAGAGGTTTACAAGATAATGCATGGGATGGAGAAAGTAGAGAAAGAAGTACTTTTCTCCCTTTCTCATAATACAAGAACTCATGGGCATTCGATGAAATTGCTGAGCATACAGGTTAAAATGGATAAAAGGAAGTCCTTCTTCACCCAAAGGGTGATTAACATGTGGAATTCACTGCCACAGAAGGTGGTGGCGGCCATAAGCATAGCCACATTCAAGAGGGGTTTAGATAAAAATATGGAGCAGAGGTCCATCAGTGGCTATTAGCCACAGTGTGTGTGTGTGTGTGTGTGTGTGTGTATATATATATATATATATATATAATTTTTTGCCACTGTGTGACACAGAGTATTGGACTGGAGGGGCCATTGGCCTGATTCAACATGGCTTCTCTTATGTTCTTATGTGACACAGAGTGTTGGACTGGATGGGCCATTGGCCTGATCCAACAGGGCTTCTCTTATGCTCTTATGTGACACAGTGCGTTGGACTGGATGGGCCACTGGCCTGATCCAACATGGCTTCTCTTATGTGACACAGAGTGTTGGACTGGAGGGGCCATTGGCCTGATCCAACATGACTTCTCTTATGTTCTTATGTGACAGAGTGTTGGACTGGATGGGCCATTGGCCTGATCCAACAGGGCTTCTCTTATGTTCTTATGTGACACAGAGTGTTGGACTGGATGGGCCATTGGCCTGATCCAACAGGGCTTCTCTTATGCTCTTATGTGACACAGTGCGTTGGACTGGATGGGCCACTGGCCTGATCCAACATGGCTTCTCTTATGTTCTTATGTGACACAGAGTGTTGGACTGGAGGGGCCATTGGCCTGATCCAACATGACTTCTCTTATGTTCTTATGTGACAGAGTGTTGGACTGGATGGGCCATTGGCCTGATCCAACAGGGCTTCTCTTATGTTCTTATGTGACACAGAGTGTTGGACTGGATGGGCCACTGGCCTGATCCAACATGGCTTCTCTTATGTTCTTATGTGACACAGAGTGTTGGACTGGAGGGGCCATTGGCCTGATCCAACATGGCTTCTCTTATGTTCTTATGTGACACAGAGTGTTGGACTGGATGGGCCATTGGCCTGATCCAACATGGCTTCTCTTCTGTTCTTATGTGACACAGACTGTTGGACTGGATGGGCCATTGGCCTGATCCAACATGGCTTCTCTTATGTTCTTATGTGACACAGAGTGTTGGACTGGAGAGGCCATTGGCCTGATCCAACATGGCTTCTCTTATGTTCTTATGTGACACGGAGTGTTGGACTGGAGGGGCCATTGGCCTGATCCAACATGGCTTCTCTTATGTTCTTATGTGACACAAAGTGTTGGACTGGATGGGCCACTGGCCTGATCCAACATGGCTTCTCTTATGTTCTTATATGACACAGAGTGTTGGACTGGAGGGGCCATTGGCCTGATCCAACATGGCTTCTCTTATGTTCTTATGTGACACAGAGTGTTGGACTGCATGGGCCATTGGCCTGATCCAACAGGGCTTCTCTTATGTTCTTATGTGACACAGAGTGTTGGGACTGGAGGGGCCATTGGCCTGATCCAACATGTCTTCTCTTATGTTCTTATGTGACACAGAGTGTTGGACTGGATGGGCCATTGGCCTGATCCAACATGGCTTCTCTTATGTTCTAATGTGACACAGAGTGTTGGACTGGAGGGGCCATTGGCCTAATCCAACATGGCTTCTCTTAAGTTATTGTGTGACACAGAGTGTTGGACTGGATGGGCCATTGGCCTGATCCAACATGGCTTCTCTTATGTTCTTATATGACAGAGTCTTGGACTGGATGGGCCATTGGCCTCATCCAACAGGGCTTCTCGTATGTTCTTATGTGACACAGAGTGTTGGACTGGAGGGGCCATTGGCCTGATGCAACATGGCTTCTCTTATGTTCTTATGTGACACAAAGTGTTGAACTGGATGGGCCACTGCCTGATCCAACAGGGCTTCTCTTATGTTCTTATGTTCCAGTTTGGGTGTAGTGGTTAAGTGTGCAGACTCTCATCTGGGAGAACCGGGTTTGATTCCCCACTCCTCCACTTGCACCTGCTGAGATGGCCTTGGGTCAGCCATAGCTGTGGCAGAGGTTGTCCTTGAAAGGGCAGCTGCTGTGAGAGCCCTCTCCAGCCCCACCCACCTCACAGGGTGTCTGTTGTGGGGGAGGAAGGTAAAGGAGATTGTGAGCCGCTCAGAGACTCTTCGGAGTGGAGGGGGGATAGAAATCCAATATCTTCTTCTTCTTCTTATGTGACACAGAGTGTTGGACTGGAGGGGCCATTGGCCTGATCGAACATGGCTTCTCTTATGGTCTTATGTGACACAGAGTGTTGGACTGGATGGGCCATTGGCCTGATCCAACATGGCTTCTCTTATGTTCTTATGTGCTGGACTGGATGGGCCACTGGCCTGATCCAATATGGCTTCTCTTATGTTCTTATGTGACATGGAGTGTTGGACTGGATGGGCCATTGGCCTGATCCAACATGGCTTCTCTTATGTAACACAGAGTGTTGGACTGGATGAGGCATTGGCCTGATCCAACATGGCTTCTCTTATGTGACACAGAGTGTTGGACTGGATGGGCCATTGGCCTGATCCAACATGGCTTCTCTTAAGTTCTTGTGTGACACAGAGTGTTGGACTGGATGGGCCATGGCCTGATCTAGGGTTGCCAAGTCCAATTGAAGAAAAATCTGGGGACTTTGGGGGCGGAGGCAGGAGACATTGGGGGTGGAGCCAGGAACAAGGATGTGACAAGCATAATTGAACTCCAAGGAGTTCTGGCCATCACATTTAAAGGGACAGCACGCCTTTTTAAATGCCTTTCTTCCATAGGAAATAATTATGGATAGGGGCACCATCTTTTGGGGCTCATAGAATTGGACCCTCTGGTCCAATATTTTTTAAACTTGGGGGGTATTTTGCGGAGAGGCACTAGCTGCTATTTAACCTGCAATACTATACTACTTAACCTGCCTTCGAGAACATATAACTTGCAATAATTGTTACTAGCTAGGAATATCCATAACCTTCCAACCCAAAAAGGACATTTTCATCAGGTTTTTTTAAAGAGCCCAGAAAGAGGACAGACACACAGAGGAGGCAACCATTTCATATCACAACAAATATTCAGCAAAGATGGTCAAAGAAATTGTTTTTAAATGTTTACAAAAGTGCTTTTTTAACATTAGGAATTACCTGCTGAATCATTACGGGCGCGTTTCTGACCTAAAATCTCACTACTTCAAGAAACGCAACCCATCCACTCAGCGTCCCCCCCCGCATTTCAGAGACCTCCGACTGAAGCGGGGGACCTCTTCCCACCCCAGTCTCACAGCCCTCAAAAAGGATCCTCCATTTCAGACCACGGTTTCGTCTCCCCCCAACCCCAGAGGAATCTACTCTAGCCAGCTCTCCTCCTCACCATTTGACCAGGCGGTTCCGGGTCTCCTGGCTTTCCAAGGAGGGAAAGCTTTTTTGAGGGAGGTGGTGGAAAGTGTATTGGGGCCGAAATTCGTCGTCTCCACAAGCAGACATCATCGCAACTGGAGAAGACGCTTGGCTGGTCACCATAGAAACGCGCTCGCTTTCAGCCAGCGCTGTGCAGTGCCTTTGCGTTTTCTGTCCCCGAAGAACCCGCGCCGATAACCATGGTTCCGTTTTTTTTTCCTTTACAAAAAAAGACTGAGGTCTCATCCAACTGGCGGGAGATCATTTTCTGTCAAATCTAAGGGGAAAAGTGCGTGACTGGAAGTGGGGAATGGTCTCCAAGGATGGATGGGTAGCCGTATTGGTTTGAATGGGCTCAGCCTGGGCGGGGAGGAGCAGCTGCGGTGGGCAGGGAGGGGGTGGCGGCGGCGTAGCGCAGCGGCTTCGCCCGCTCTGGGATGGGGCGGCTGGCCATGCTCCCCGGCGCCGTTTCCTCCCCTCCCCCCGCTTCCGTTTTTTGGGGGAGCGGGGGAAGACGGTGGAAATCCTGGGGTCCCCCGCTAGAGCGGGAGGATTGGGACCCCTAGCCTGATCCAACATGGCTTCTCTTATGTTCTTATGTGACACAGAGTGTTGGTCTGGATGGGCCACTGGCCTGATCCAACATGGCTTCTCTTATGTTCTTATGTGACACAGAGTGTTGGACTGGAGGGGCCATTGGCCTGATCCAACATGGCTTCTTTTATGTTCTTGTGTGACACAGAGTGTTGGACTGGAGGGGCCACTGGCCTGATCCAACATGGCTTCTCTTATGTTCTTATGTGACACAGAGTGTTGGACTGGATGGGCCACCGCCTGATCCAACATGGCTTCTCTTCTGTTCTTATGTGACACAGAGTGTTGGACTGGATGGGC
The DNA here is from genome assembly GCF_032191835.1 of Heteronotia binoei. Lineage (NCBI taxonomy): Eukaryota > Metazoa > Chordata > Lepidosauria > Squamata > Gekkonidae > Heteronotia > Heteronotia binoei. The sequence goes on along the minus strand of NC_083228.1, from coordinate 144,499,949 downwards.
CCACTGGCCTGATCCAACAGGGCTTCTCTTCTGTTCTTATGTGACACAGAGTGTTGGACTGGATGGGCCACTGGCCTGATCCAACAGGGCTTCTCTTATGTTCTTATGTGACACAGAGTGCTGGACTGGATGGGCCACTGGCCTGATCCAACAGGGCTTCTCTTATGTTCTTATGTGACACAGAGTGTTGGACTGGATGGGCCACTGGCCTGATCCAACATGGCTTCTCTTATATTCTTATGTTCTTATACCCCATCCACAGATGCTACAACCATGATAGTATTGGGATGGTTCGTAACAGAGCATTTTTTCTAACAGGATCTGCTTTGCATATTAGGCCACACCTCTCTGATGTAGCTAATCCTCCTGGAGCATCCAGTAGGCCCCGTAATAAGAGCCCTTTAAACTCTTCGAGGATTGGCTACATCAAGGGGGTGCGTGGCCTAATATGCAAAAGAGCTCTTGCTACCAAAGAAGCCCTGATTGGTTAACATAGCAGAGTTTTGCCCAGTCGTAGAAGCGTGATACTGAGTGCAGGAAATAAATCTCCCAAGAAGAATGTTACAAAAAAGACAAAAACTGACATGTATTCGAGCAGGCCCAGTTCTCTGTCAAAAGGAGAGAGAGAAGCTTAAACTAAAGAGTACTTTCCCTATCACTCTTGGGTTGAAGAAGGACTTCCTTTTCTCTGTTCTAAACCTACTGCACAGTAATTTTGTTGAGTGCCCACAAGTTCTTCTATTGTGAGAAAGTTCTTATTTCTCTGCCTTCTCTATAACATGCACCATTTCGTAAACCTCTATCAATTCAAAACAGCCATTTCCCCAGGGAATCTGATCTCTGTGGTCTGGAGATTAGATGTTGTCTGGAGATGAGATGAGATTAAATTAAATTGGATTAGAAATTGATCTCTGTTGTCTGGAGATTAGATTAGAACTGGTGCCTACACAGTAATCTGTTATGTGCCAGAAGAATGCATACCTGTTTAAGAACATAAGAGAAGCCATGTTGGATCAGGCCAATGACTCATCCAGTCCAACACTCTGTGTCACACAGTGGCCAAAAAACTCAGGTGCCATCAGGAGGTCCCTCAGTGGGGCCATGACACTAGAAGCCCTCCCACTGTTGCCCCTCCCAAGCACCAAGAATACAGAGCATCACTACCCCAGGCATAAGAACATAAGAGAAGCCATGTTGGATCAGGCCAATGGCCCATCCAGTCCAACACTCTGTGTCACACAGTGGCCCAAAAAAACCAGGCACCATCAAAAGGTCCACCAGTGGGGCCAGGACACTAGAAGCCCTCCCACTGTTGCCCCTCCCGAGCACCAAGAATACAGAACATCACTGCCCCAGACATAAGAGAAGCCATGTTGGATCAGGCCAGTGGCCCCTCCAGTCCAACACTCTGTGTCACATAAGAACATAAGAGAAGCCATGTTGGATCAGGCCAATGGCCCCTCCACTCCAACACTCTGTGTCACATAAGAACATAAGAGAAGCCATGTTGGATCAGGCCAGTGGCCCCTCCAGTCCAACACTCTGTGTCACATAAGAGAAGCCATGTTTGATCAGGCCAGTGGCCCCTCCAGTCCAACACTCTGTGTCATATAAGAACACAAGAGAAGCCATGTTGGATCAGGCCAGTGGTTCATCCAGTCCAACACTCTTTGTCACAAGTGGCCAAAACCCAGGTGCCATCAGGAGGTCCATCAGTTTGTCCATTTTTTTAATGCCAAATGATGTCTCATAGCTTCTGACATTGATTTTAACATTTTTTACTGTTTCCATTCAATTAGCATATTCATTTATATCTCAAGTAAACATATCCATGTAGTTTAAGGCAGTTTACAAAAATAGTTTTTTAAAAAAAAAAATCAGGGAAAATAAAATGGCAAGCCGTGTATCTTTAAAATTATTGTTCTTCTGTTAATCTGTTATGTGCCAGAAGAATGCATACCTGTTTAAGAACATAAGAGAAGCCATGTTGGATCAGGCCAATGTTAGCCTGTCTTTTTCCTGTTTTTTTTTTCCTGTTAGCCTGTCTTTTTATTCAGATTGAACTTTACAAAAGACTTATTGTGAAAAATAGATTTCCTCTTGTTAACCTCCATATCCACCTGTGCTGTAGCCTTCCCCAATTTAAACTGCTATACTCTTCAAGGTCTGGATGGGCGGAACTATGGGGGGGAAATTCATAGGGATGGTTTATCTAAAGCAGCCAAGTTGCATATTTTCATCTAATTCATAATTATTGAAGTCTACGATTTGTGATGGTCCTTTAGAGTTGTACGCTGAGATTGTTGGTACCACCATATCAAATAGAAGAAGAATTGAAAATTTATACCCCGCCCTTCTCTCTGAATCAGAGACTCAGAGCGGCTCACAATCTCCTGTATCTTCTCCCCCCACAACAGACACCCTGTGAGGTGGGGGCAGATTTATACCCCGCCCTTCTCCCTGAATCAGAGACTCAGAGTGGCTCACAATCTCCTGTATCTTCTCCCCCCACAACAGCCAGCCTGTGAGGTGGGGGCAGATTTATACCCCGCCCTTCTCCCTGAATCAGAGACTCAGAGCGGCTTACAATCTCCCATATCTTCTCCCCCCACAACAGACACCCTGTGAGGTGGGGGCAGATTTATACCCCGCCCTTCTCCCTGAATCAGAGACTCAGAGCGGCTTACAATTTCCCATATCTTCTCCCCCCACAACAGACACCCTGTGAGGTGGGGGCAGATTTATACCCCGCCCTTCTCCCTGAATCAGAGACTCAGAGCGGCTCACAATCTCCTCTATCTTCTCCCCCCACAACAGACACCCTGTGAGGTGGAGGCAGATTTACACCCCGCCGTTCTCTCTGAATCACAGACTCGGAGTGGCTTACAATCTCCTATGTCTTCTCCCCCCACAACAGACACCCTGTGAGGTGGGGGCAGATTTATACCCCGCCCTTCTCCCTGAATCAGAGACTCAGAGCGGCTCACAATATCCTATATCTTCTCCCCCCACAACAGACACCCTGTGAGGTGGGGGCAGATTTATACCCCGCCCTTCTCCCTGAATCAGAGACTCAGAGCGGCTTACAATCTCCCATATCTTCTCCCCCCACAACAGACACCCTGTGAGGTGGGGGCAGATTTATACCCTGCCCTTCTCCCTGGATCAGAGACTCAGAGCGGCTCACAATCTCCTCTATCTTCTCCCCCCACAACAGATACCCTGTGAGGTGGGGGCAGATTTATACCCTGCCCTTCTCCCTGGGTCGGAGACTCAGAGCGGCTTACAATATTATAGTGATACAGCACCAAAAATGCAATGGGATGTTTTAAATGTTTAAGTGTTTTAAATAATTTTAAATTGTAGTTTTTATTGGTTAAATTGTAAAAATGTATGTTGTTAGCCGCCCTGAGTCCGCTTGCGGGGAGGGCGGGGTAGAAAGTTGAAGTAATAAATAAAATAAAATAAATAAATAAATCTCCTATAGCTTCTCCCCCCACAACAGACACCCTGTGAGGTGGGTGGGGCTGAGAGAGCTCTCCCGGAAGCTGCCCTTTCAAGGACAACTCCTGTGATAGCTATGGCTGACCCAGGGCCATTCCAGCAGCTGCAAGTGGAGGAGTGGGGAATCAAACCTGGTTCTCCCAGATAAGAGTCAGCGCACTTCACCACTACGCCAAACTGGCTCTCACTGTTTTTGAAATACAGTTTCAAAAATATAGTCCACCATATATTTGGGTTTTGCACTAGTTTCAACGCACATTTTCTTTTCTACAACCAGAGCATCCTTCTCGTCCATCATTTTGCATGTTAGGCACTTATAAAGATCTGCTTATAAACTGCTATGGCATCATCCATGTGGATTGGTTATTGTTGTTCCTCCAACCAGATCTTTCTTTCTTTCTTTCTTTCTTTCTTTCTTTCTTTCTTTCTTTCTTTCTTTCTTTCTTTCTTTCTTTCTTTCTTTCTTTCTTTCTTTCTTTCTTTCTTTCTTTCTTTCTTTCTTTCTTTCTTTCTTTCTTTCTTTCTTTCTTTCTTTCTCTCTCTCTCTCTCTCTCTCTCTCACACACACACACACACACTTTTTCTCTACCCTATCTGAGACTCAGAGCGGCTTACAATCTCCTATATCTTCTCCCCCCACAACAGACACCCTGTGAGGTGGGTGGGGCTATCTGCTTTTTTTAGTATTGCAGGATAAAAAGCATCAGGCAAGGTACAAACTAGGGAGAGCCCCATGACGCAGAGTGGTAAAGCTGCAGTACTGCAGTCGGAGCCCTCTGCTCATGACCTGAGTTCGATCCCTGACGGAAGCTGGGTTTTCAGGTAGCCGGCTCGAGGTTGACTCAGCCTTCCATCCTTCCAAGGTCGGTCAAATGAGTCTCCAGCTTGCTAGGGGGGAAGCGTAGATGACTGGGGAAGGCAAGGGCAAACCACCCCATAAAAAGTCTGCCTTGAAAAACGTTGTGAGAGAAACGTCACCCCAAAGTCAAAAACAACTGGTGCTTGCACAGGGGACTACCTTTACTTTTTTAAGGTAAAAACTTCTCCAGCAAAACCTTTCAGCCTCACTATTTTGGTCTCCACGAACCGAGGGTGTGGTTCAGGGCAGGGATGGGACACGCAAACACCCCAATTCTTCTCCGTGCCCCTCTTTCTTCCTCTCTGCCAGCTGTGGCGAGGGGAGCCACATCTGGAAGGGCAGCCACCTGGCTGTTTTGCATCCTCCTTTCCTTTGACGGAGAAAAATGGCAAACCAGCAGCTAAGAACGGCCTGTGATGAGCTGAGGAGGGAAAGCGAGAGGAAGTGGAGAGGAAGGAGCCCAGCGCTCACCAGGGCGGTCTGGTCACCGGAAGACCATAAAAATAAATACACTCCAAAATAGCATAACTGACATGCAAAACAAGCCCGTATTAAGGGCCTAGAATAGCTCTCCCGAAAGGAAGGGGGAGGTGGTGGAGAGGGGGAAAGTTCTGCACCGCTTTCTCCTGCACCGTGCAGCTGGGGTTGGGGGGTGGGGAGGGCGAGAATATTCCTATTTCCACCATCTGAGCTGCCAAATTTTTACAGGGTAAGGCCAGGAGGCTGTATTTTGCAAGCTCTGTATCCATGTTTGTCGATTTATTTTCAGGCCTCTTTTTGCAGACTTGGGAAATTGGGGCCAAAGGACCCGGCGGTCTGTTGGGGAGAACCCAAAAGGGGCCCGGCTTCCTTCGGTGCCTCTCGGAGGGCTCGGCGGAAACCAGAGGGCGAAGCACCTGTTGAAAGATTCCTGGAGATTTGGGGTGGGAGTAGGGTGGCCAAGTCCAATTCGAGAAATATCTGGGGACTTTGGGGGTGGAGCCAGGAGGCTTTGGGGGTGGAGCCAGGAGCAAGGCTGTGACAAGCAGAATTGAACTCCAAAGGGGGTTCTGGCCATCGCCTTGGAAGGGACCGCACACCTTTTAAATACCTTTCCTCCATTGGAAATAATGAAGGATAGGGGAACCTTCTTTGGGGGGGCTCATAGAACTGGACCCCTTGGTCCAATCCTTAGGAAACTTGGGGGGTACTATGGGGAGAGGCACTGGATGCTATGTGAAAAAATTGATACCACTACCTCAAAAAACAGCCCCCTTCCAGAGATCCAGAGACCCGCAAGTCAATTTTCCATTATACCCTCTGGGAATAGGTTTCCATACGGAATAATGGAGTGCACAGAAGACATTTTCTCCCTCCCTTGCTTTCTAATGAACCTGAAGCCGGGGGATGGCCTCCAAACCGGGGGATCCCCTGGCCCTACCTGGGGATTGGCAACCCTAGGTTGAAGGCAGAGGAGGGTGGGGTTTGGGGGTGCAGGGCTGGATTAACAATTAGGCCAAGTAGGCACTAGCCTATGGCCCCCAATGCTTTTAGGGACCCCGGGTCGGCTTCTCCTTCTGGTTTCCTCCCGCCTGCTTGTAGCCCTCCCAGCCAGCAACTGAGCTGCTCTTTGCCTGACGTGCCTGGTGCTTTGAGGTGGAGGCACCAAATTTTCAGCATAGCGTCCATTGTCTCTCATAAGAACATAAGAGAAGCCATGTTGGATCAGGCCAGTGGCCCCTCCAGTCCAGCACTCTATGTCACATAAGAACATAAGAGAAGCCACGTTGGATCAGGCCAACGGCCCATCCAGTCCAACACTCTGTGTCACATAAGAACACAAGAGAAGCCCTGTTGGGTCAGGCCAGTGGCCCCTCCAGTCCAACACTCTATGTCACATAAGAACATAAGAGAAGCCATGTTGGATCAGGCCAGTGGCCCCTCCAGTCCAGCACTCTATGTCACATAAGAACACAAGAGAAGCCCTGTTGGGTCAGGCCAATGGCCCCTCCAGTCCAACACTCTATGTCACATAAGAACATAAGAGAAGCCATGTTGGATCAGGCCAGTGTCCCCTCCACTCCAACACTCTGTGTCACATAAGAACATAAGAGAAGCCCTCTTGGGTCAGGCCAATGGCCCATCCAGTCCAGCACTCTATGTCACATAAGAACATAAGAGAAGCCATGTTGGATCAGGCCACTGTCCCCTCCACTCCAACACTCTGTGTCACATAAGAACATAAGAGAAGCCCTGTTGGGTCAGGCCAATGGCCCCTCCAGTCCAACACTCTATGTCACATAAGAACATAAGAGAAGCCATGTTGGATCAGGCCAATGGCCCCTCCAGTCCAACACTCTATGTCACATAAGAACATAAAAGAAGCCATGTTGGATCAGGCCAATGGCCCCTCCAGTCCAACACTCTGTGTCACATAAGAACATAAGAGAAGCCATGTTGGATCAGGCCAATGCCCCTCCAGTCCAACACTCTGTGTCACATAAGAACATAAGAGAAGCCATGTTGGATCAGGCCAGTGGCCCCTTCAGTCCAACACTCTGTGTCACATAAGAACATAAGAGAAGCCATGTTGGATCAGGCCAGTGGTCCCTCCAGTCCAACACTCTGTGTCACATAAGAACATAAGAGAAGCCATGTTGGATCAGGCCAGTGGCCCCTCCAGTCCAACACTCTGTGTCACATAAGAACATAAGAGAAGCCATGTTGGATCAGGCCAGTGGCCCCTCCAGTCCAACACTCTGTGTCACATAAGAACATAAGAGAAGCCATGTTGGATCAGGCCAGTGGCCCCTCCAGTCCAACACTCTGTGTCACATAAGAACATAAGAGAAGCCATGTTGGATCAGGCCAGTGGCCCCTCCAGTCCAACACTCTGTGTCACATAAGAACATAAGAGAAGCCTTGTTGGATCAGGCCAGTGGCCCCACCAGTCCAACACTCTGTGTCACATAAGAACATAAGAGAAGCCCTGTTGGATCAGGCCAGTGGCCCCTGCAGTCCAACACTCTGTGTCACATAAGAACATAAGAGAAGCCATGTTGGATCAGGCCAGTGGCCCCTCCAGTCCAACTCTCTGTGTCACATAAGAACATAAGAGAAGCCATGTTGGATCAGGCCAGTAGCCCCTCCAGTCCAACACTCTGTGTCACATAAGAACATAAGAGAAGCCATGTTGGATCAGGCCAGTGGCCCCGCAGTCGACGTTTCTCCAAGCTAAAGAGCCCCAAGCGTTTTAATTTTTCTTCATAGGGAAAGCGTTCCAAACCTTTAATCATTCTAGTTGCCCTTTTCTGCACTTTTTCCAGTGCTATAATATCCTTTTTGAGGTGCCATGACAAGAATTGTACACAGTATTCCAAATGAGACCGCACCATCGATTTATACAGGGGCACTATGATATTGGCTGATTTGTTTTCAGTTCCCTTCCTAATAATTCCCAGCATGGTGTTGGCCTTTTTTATTGCAATCGCACACTGTCTTGACATTTTCAGTGAGTTCTCTACCACGACCCGAAGATCTCTCTCTTGGTCAGTCTCTGCCAGTTCACACCCCATCAACTTGTATTTGTAGCTGGGATTCTTGGCCCCAATGTGCATTACTTTGCCCTTGGCCACATTGAAACTCATCTGTCACATTGACGCCCACTCACCCAGCCTCAATAGATCCCTTTGGAGTGCCTCACAATCCTCTCTGGTTCTCCATATTTTTATCCAATCCCCTTCTCGCCACCCTGAACAATTTAGTGTCATCTGCAAACTTGGCCACTTCACTGCTTACTCCCAACTCCAAATCATTAATGAACAAGTTAAAGAGCCTCTCCTCAAAACAGTCCCCAAGTTTCAAAAAGTTTGGACCAGGGACCACAAAGAAGGTGCCCCTCCCCTTCATTGTTTCCCTTTCGAGGTGATGGCCAGAACTCCCTTTGGAGTTCAATTGTGCCTGTCATACCCTTGCTCCTGGCCCCACCCCCGAAGTCTCCTGGCTCCACCCCCAAAGTCCCCAGATATTTCTTAAGTCGGACCTGGCAAGCTTAATGAAAACTCCGAAGAATCTCAGAGCAGCTCACAATCTCCTTTACCTTCCTCCCCCACAACAGACACCCTGTGAGGTAGATGAAGATATTGGATTTATATCCCGCCCTCCACTCCGAAGAGTCTCAGAGCGGCTCATAATCTCCTTTACCTCCCTCCCCCACAACAGACACCCTGTGAGGTAGATGAAGATATTGGATTTATATCCCGCCCTCCACTCCGAAGAGTCTCAGAGCGGCTCACAATCTCCTTTACCTCCCTCCCCCACAACAGACACCCTGTGAGGTAGATGAAGATATTGGATTTATATCCCGCCCTCCACTCCGAAGAGTCTCAGAGCGGCTCACAATCTCCTTTACCTCCCTCCCCCACAACAGACACCCTGTGAGGTAGATGAAGATATTGGATTTATATCCCGCCCTCCACTCCGAAGAGTCTCAGAGCGGCTCACAATCTCCTTTACCTCCCTCCCCCACAACAGACACCCTGTGAGGTAGATGAAGATATTGGATTTATATCCCGCCCTCCACTCCGAAGAGTCTCAGAGCGGCTCACAATCTCCTTTCCCTTCCTCCCCCACAACAGACACCCTGTGAGGTAAATGAAGATGTTGGATTTATATCCCGCCCTCCACTCCGAAGAGTCTCATAGCAGCTCACACTCTCCTTTACCTTCCTCCCCCACAACATACACCCAGTGAGGTATCACTGCCCCAGAGTTCGAACAATAAGCTGTGGCTAATAGCCACTGATGGATCTCTGCTCCAGATGCTGATCCAATCCCCTCTTGAAGCCGGCTATGCTTGTAGCCGCCACCACCTTCTGTGGCAGTGAATTCCACATGTTAATCACCCTTTGGGTGAAGAAGGCCTTCCTTTTATCCCTTCTAGCCCGACCGCTCAGCAATGTAGGTCACCCTGGCTCCTGAGCCCCGTGGCCAATGGCACCTCCGGAAGGACACTGCCACTTTCCTGTCAATGGGTTCACGCTGCCAGCTCCGTCCCAGAAATCCAAATGGAGCCGTGGCCCTGGGAAGGCACGCCTCCCCCATCACAACACCAGGCTGCCGCGCCCTTCCTTCCTTTGCCTCTTCTTCTCCCTCCTCCGGGAACAGGACCAGCTCTTCCGGATTGCTTCTCTCCTTCCCAGCTTGGGTGGGTCCCTGGCACGGCTCCTCCAGATTTCAACAGGCTGGGTGCTTCCCAAACGGGGAGAGAGCCAAGGGAACTGGCTGCAGGGGTGCCAAGCCGGAGCAACACAGCAGTGCCAGCTCGGTGCTCCGTGGGATGGGCAGGAACTTCAAGGGCTTGAGAGTAGGGAGGGGGGGGGAATGGTGCCCATCTTGGAAAACCGTGAAAGGGAGGGTGCCAGGGGCAGGAGGCTAAGGAGAAGTGGCAGAGAGACAAACAGGTTGGGAGCTTCTCAGAGAAGCAGCGTACCAGCCTGCTGCCAAGACGCTGGCAGCGCCAGCCTTTGCCTCCATCTTGGTTCCCACATTGCCACAAATTGCTTTTCGGATCCAATTCCAAATCCCTTTATTGGCATGGAAATAAAAAGTACAGCGTAGCAAATTTACATGGCGTTTCAGCTACAAAAACCAGTCAGACAACAAGAAGGGGAGCTAGTGTTTTGCTCCCTGATCGTTACGGCAGCCGAAAGGTACTTTGCAACCAGGCTTGTGATATGGGAACATTGGTCAGACAGTAGGGAAGAAACACCTAACTTCACTTCAGGTAATCCATAAAAATGAGACAGAATAGGTTTGATTATGGAGTCCCGCACTTCCCCATAAAAATCACAATAAAGTAAGACATGGGCGACCATTTCAAGGTGCCTTCCATTGCATGGGCAGACTCTATCCTGATAAGGGTAGTTGGCAAACCTCCCAGACAATGCCGCTGAAGGTAGAACATTGAGTCTTGCTAACATAAAAGAGTAGCGTAACTGAAGAAGAAGAAGATGATATTGGATTTATATCCCGCCCTCCACTCCAAAGAGTCTCAGAGCGGCTCACAATCTCCTTTACCTCCCCCCACCCCACAACAGGCACCCTGTAAGGTAGATGAAAATATTGGATTTATATCCCGCCCTCCACTCCGAAGAGTCTCAAAGAGGCTCACAATCTCCTTTACCTTCCTCCCCCACAACAGACAGCCTGTGAGGTGGGTAGGGATGAGAGGGCTCTCCCAGAAGTTGCCCTTTCAAGGACAGAGTCTCATAGCGGCCTACAATCTCCTTTCCCTTCCTCCCTCACAACAGACACCCTGTGAGGTGGGTGGGACTGAGAGAGCTCTCCCAGCAGCTGCCCTTTCAAGGACAACCTCTGCCAGAACTGTGGCTGACCCAAGGCCATTCCAGCAGCTGCAAGTGGAAGAGTGGGGAATCAAACCCTGTTCTCCCAGATAAGTGTCCACACACTTAACCACTACACCATAACTGGGGTGAAGTAATCTGGGAAAGGTAGGCAGCAGGCAGCCCATGATCTGGGAAGATACCAAATGCTAAAGGGGAACAAGTTTTATGTCCAGAAGAACAAAGGGAGTGTTTCTCAATATCTAAGATATCGGATCCTCAGGTGGCCTGGAGGGGGAAGGGGAAGCCTGGAGGTTGGTTGCCAATCCCCAGGCAGTAATACGCCATTGGAAAAATTTGTGTGTGCTTGTATACACTCTAGTTCTTGCCAAGTTCGGTGTAGTTTGAATCGATCTCCACATAGGGAATAATGAAGTGCCCACCAGACATTTCCTCCCCCCCCCTCCCTGTTTCTGGCAACTCTGAAGCAAGGGACTGGCCTCTCTACTCAAGAGTTGCAGCCAACTTCTTCCAAGTAACACAGACACCCCATCCCAAGAGGAAGCCTTTCCAATCGGAGACTGGAGCCTCTGGAGAGGGAAAGTCACATGGTGGCTTTGGGGGCGGGGCTTCCCCCACCGGCCAGCTGACAGGGGGGCGGGAAGCAGCCTGGGAAAGTGGAAGAACCCCCACTGGGACCTGGGGATTGGCAAGCCTACTTCTGGAGCCACCGAAAACAATTCCACACCATCCTCTATATCAGGGGTGGGGAATCTCTGTCCCGAGGACCGTATACGGCCCTCGAGGTCACTTGGTGGAATTGCTGGACCGAACCGAGCCATGTGGCAGCCTCCCTGGGGCCTGGCTGGCCAGCGAGGATCATGAGACCCAGCCGCACTGTATAGCAGCCTCCCCAGGGTCAGGCAGGGATCGCAGGGCCCAGACGTACTGTGCAGTAGCCTCCCTGGGCCAGAATTGTTGCAGGGCCTGGAAAAGTTACTGTCCCAGTTCAGTTTGCACTTGATTATCCCAGAGGGTGTGGCCTGATATGCTAATGAGTGTGTGACCTAATATGCTCATAGCAGGGGATGTGGTCTAATATGCTACTCAGTTCCCGCTGGGCTTTTTCTACAAAAAAAGACCTGGATCTATGCATTTGCTTAGGGCAGTGGGCCGTGTGTGTGTGTGTGTGCCAGGTTAAACTCTCCTCACGTGACTTCATATAGAAAAAACAATTATTTGCATTGATTTTGCCAGCCTGAATCGTTCTCCCTCAGTGGAGCACTGTTTTTGAAGTTGATAAATTTTTATGGCCTGCGAATGATGTTATAAATATCCATATGGCCCTTGGCAGAAAAAAAGGTTCCCCATCCCTGCTCTATATGACTTCTGGGGCCACAGAAAACAATTCCACACCATCATTTATATGACTTCTGGGGCCACAGAGAACGTTTCTACATCAACCTCTATATGATAGCGGTTGGTTGTGTTATGTACAACTCCCTCCTTCTCCCTGCAAGGTCTTGCCACTGAATCGTGTCCCCTGCACCCGGTAATTAGAAAGACCAGATTTGTTTTTCAGAGACTTCTAGTTGATAATTTTTTATGGCCCACGAATGATGTTATAAATATCCATATGGCCCTTGGCAGAAAAAAAGGTTCCCCACCCCTGCTCTATATGACTTCTGGGGCCACAGAAAACAATTCCACACTGTGGAGAAACGCCATCTGAGAGTGTTGGTGCTTCATCCAAAAAGGCAGGGATCAGTAAATCCATTCAGCAGGCTTTGTAGCCTTCCCCTGACTCCCCCCCTCCCTTCCAGAGCCAAACCAACAACGCTAGGGGGAAAGTCTCCTAGAGAAGCAGGAAGTGCTGTTGTTCTTGCCATGTGCTAGGCAGGAAGGTTTTGGGAGTTTGCAGCAGGCGCTCGGGAAGGGAGGCTGCTTGCCTGTGAGCTCCGGCCTGTGGGGGAGGCCTGCTCAGGAAAATGAGGCCTCCAGGCAGTAAGACAAAGTAAGTCATTCTCTTAGGCAGATCAAGTATAGACCAGGGACAATACGATGCGTGTAAAAACCACCTTTATTTTGTTATGCTGTTTGCTGTGCTTTGCTATACTGGTTGCTGTGCTGGGCTAACTTTTTAAACGCAACTGTTTTTGTTTTGTTTTTCTTTCCCTATATTTTTCCCTTTTAAATAAATATTTTTATTGTTTAAATGCTGGCAGTCACTCTCTGTACCACCTAGATCCCCAGACCGCTTTAGACCACGCTGTTTTTGAGAAGGGGGCCCCGGGGAAGGGGGAAGGCATGCAGTTGGATAAGGTGCCAATCCTCCAGGGGTGCCCCAAAGAAGCGCTGAGGTCTCTGTGAAACCCAAGTGCAGGGTGGCAGAGGACCTGGAGGCCTAGCCTCATAGCAGGAGAGGGGAATTGGGAGTCCTGTTCCTCTCAATCTGAACCCCGAGACTGAGCAGGTGGTGGCAGCGCGCCCAAGGGGCAGGAGGAGAAATAGCTCCCTCCAGGAGTTGGCGACTCCATAGGGAGCTGACGGGACCGGGTCTGAAGGCAGAATCGGGCCGGTTCCGCCACACACACCATCATTTATATGACTTCTGGGGCCACAGAGAACGATTCCACATCAACCTCTATATGATAGCAGTTGGTTGTGTTATGTACAACTCCCTCCTTCTCCCTGCAAGGTCTTGCCACTGAATCGTGTCCCCTGCACCCGGTAATTAGAAAGACCAGATTTGTTTTTCAGAGACTTCTAGTTGATAATTTTTTATGGCCCGCGAATGATGTTATAAATATCCATATGGCCCTTGGCAGAAAAAAGGTTCCCCACCCCTGCTCTATATGACTTCTGGGGCCACAGAAAACAATTCCACACCATCATTTGTATGACTTCTGGGGCCACAGAAAACAATTCCACACCATCATTTGTATGACTTCTGGGGCCACAGAGAACGATTCCACATCAACCTCTATATGATAGCAGTTGGTTGTGTTATGTACAACTCCCTCCTTCTCCCTGCAAGGTCGTGCCACTGAATCGTGTCCCCTGCACCCGGTAATTAGAAAGACCAGATTTGTTTTTCAGAGACTTCTAGTTGATAATTTTTTATGGCCCGCGAATGATGTTATAAATATCCATATGGCCCTTGGCAGAAAAAAAGGTTCCCCACCCCTGCTCTATATGACTTCTGGGGCCACAGAAAACAATTCCACACCATCATTTGTATGACTTCTGGGGCCACAGAGAACGATTCCACATCAACCTCTATATGATAGCAGTTGGTTGTGTTATGTGCAACTCCCTCCTTCTCCCTGCAAGGTCGTGCCACTGAATCGTGTCCCCTGCACCCGGTAATTAGAAAGACCAGATTTGTTTTTCAGAGACTTCTAGTTTCTGACTTCTCTTGTAAAGTCTCGCCAGCTGTTTGTTGGGTAATGTAGTGGGTAATGTAGTTACTGCATTTCCTGCATCGCTGCATTTACAATTTCCCTCCATTACTGTAACAAACCCATTTCCCCAACTTAAAAGAAATCGCTTGGTGCTTTTTAGGAGGTTTTTTTTTGGGGGGGGGGGAGGGAGCAGTGGCTGAATTTTGCTTCTGAAGGTTGCCAGCTGGCCAAGGAAAACTAATCTGTCTTGTCCATTCAGCAGAGGTTTGACATGCAGCAACTGAAGCTTTTCCAGACCTGGAGCTAATAAACATCTCCTGATAATTATGCAGAGCAAACCAAGATTAAAGGGATAGCTAGAGGGACCAGTTTAAAAAAAAAAAAAGGGAACTCTCTGACTGGGGAAACCAATCTAAAGCAGCTAGATCAAGACAGGCTGTATCTGAAGGAGTGAGCAGGGGCACCGGTGTTCCTCCGCAGCTGAGTTAGCGTGAGCTTGCTCACAGATTTTTAGCCTCCAGCTCACACCTTTTTGTCTTAGCTCAGGATGACCCCAGAGCACAATAATTTATGCGGTAGCGCACAACTTCGGTACCAGCAGCTCACAAGGTAGAATTTTGGCTCGCAAGATTCTGCAGCTTAGAGAGGCCGTTGGTGACTCCCCACAAGCAAATTTTTGGTTAGTCTTTAAGGTGCTCTTTTCTAAGTTAAGGCAGGGAAATATTGCTTCGGATGCACCTGATACACAGTCTGCGTCCCTTTGCTCCTTGCATCGTTACTTTTAATTCCATGGCATTTCTAAACTCATCAAAACAAGCAGAGTTCAGTCTCGGGGTGCCAGAGAAAACGACAGCAAGCGTCTTCTCTCAGGCGCATCAGAAACTTGCGTATCTGCTCCAGAAGGCAGAATAATTTCCATAGCTTTTGCATTTCTGACTAACCTTTGATTTCACTTCAGATAAGCAGAGTCTAAGAACAGGCAGACCACAAATGGGCATGAAGTCATTCACAGCTGTGAAGTTAAGCATCTCTCAGGATGAGTGAGACACCAGCTCTCAAAGGCAACAACTCTTCCCCCAGACCCCGCCTCCACACTCCTATCTCTGTGTTGTTACAGAAAGGGTTATTTCTGTTTCCTTCACATTCACCAAAGAGATTCTAGCATTTTCATCATATCAAAATGCAATTTGGGCAGCTATCAACAGCTTGGGTCTTCCAGATGATGCACATAAGAGAAGCCATGTTGGATCAGGCCAATGGCCCATCCAGTCCAACACACTGTGTCACATAAGAACATAAGAGAAGCCATGTTGGATCATGTCAATGCCCATCCAGTCCAACACTCTGTGTCACATAAGAACATAAGAGAAGCCATGTTGGATCAGGCCAATGGCCCATCCAGTCCAACACTCTGTGTCATAAGAACATAAGAGAAGCCACATTGGATCAGGCCAGTGGCCCCTCCAGTCCAACACTCTGTGCCACATAAGAGAAGCCATGTTGGATCAGGCCAATGGCCCATCCAGTCCAACACTCTGTGTCACATAAGAACATAAGAGAAGCCATGTTGGATCAGGCCAGTGGCCCATCCAGTCCAAAACTCTGTGTCACATAAGAACATAAGAGAAGTCCTGTTGGATCAGGCCAATGGCCCCTCCACTCCAACACTCTGTGTCACTTAAGAACATAAGAGAAGCCACGTTGGATCAGGCCAATGGTCACTCCAGTCCAACACTCTGTGTCACATAAGAACATAAGAGAAGCCATGTTGGATCAGGCCAATGGCCCATCTAGTCCAGCACTCTGTGTCACATAAGAACATAAGAGAAGCCATGTTGGATAAGAACATAAGAACATAAGAGAAGCCATGTTGGATCAGGCCAACGGCCCATCAAGTCCAACACTCTGTGTCACACAGTGGCAAAAAATGTTATATAAACACATACACTGTGGCTAATAGCCACTGATGGACCTGTGCTCCATACACTGTGGCTAATAGCCACTGATGGACCTGTGCTCCATACACTGTGGCTAATAGCCACTGATGGACCTGTGCTCCATATTTTTATCCAAACCCCTCTTGAAGGTGGCTATACTTGTGGCCGCCACCACCTCCTGTGGCAGTGAATTCCACATGTTAATCACCCTTTGGGTGAAGAAGTACTTCCTTTTATCCGTCCTAACCTGTCTGCTCAGCAATTTCATCGAATGCCCACGAGTTCTTGTATTGTGAGAAAGGGAGAAAAGTACCTCTTTCTCTACTTTCTCCATCCCATGCATTATCTTGTAAACCTCTATCATGTCACCCCGCAGTCGACGTTTCTCCAAGCTAAAGAGTCCCAAGCGTTTCAACCTTTCTTCATAGGGAAAGTGCTCCAGCCCTTTAATCATTCTAGTTGCCCTTCTCTGCACCTTCTCTAAAGCTATAATATCCTTTTTGAGGTGCGGCGACCAGAACTGCACACAGTACTCCAAATGAGACCGCACCATCGATTTATACAGGGGCATTATGATACTGGCTGATTTGTTTTCAATTCCCTTCCTAATAATTCCCAGCATGGCATTGGCCTTTTTTATTGCAAACGCACACTGTCTTGACACTTTCAGTGAGTTATCTATCATGACCCCAAGATCTCTCTCTTGGTCAGTCTCTGCCAGTTCACACCCCATCAACTTGTATTTGTAGCTGGGATTCTTAGCCCCAATGTGCATTACTTTGCACTTGGCCACATTGAACCGCATCTGCCACGTTGACGCCCACTCACCCAGCCTCAACAGATCCCTTTGGAGTTCCTCACAATCCTCTCTGGTTCTCACCACCCTGAACAATTTAGTGTCATCCGCAAACTTGGCCACTTCACTGCTCACTCCGAACTCTAAATCATTTATGAACAAGTTAAAAAGCATGGGACCCAGTACCGAGCCCTGCGGCACCCCACTGCTTACCGTCCTCCACTGCGAAGACTGCCCATTTATACTCACTCTCTGCTTCCTATTACTCAGCCAGTTTTTGATCCACAAGAGGACCTGTCCTTTTACTCCATGATTCTCAAGCTTTCTAAGGAGCCTTTGATGAGGAACTTTATCAAAAGCTTTCTGGAAGTCAAGGTAAACAACATCTATCGGGTCTCCTTTGTCCACATGTTTGTTCACCCCCTCAAAGAAATGCAACAGGTTAGTGAGGCAAGATCTTCCCTTGCAGAACCCATGCTGAGTCTTCCTCAATAACCCGTGTTCATCAATGTGCCTACTCATTCTGTCCTTGATAATGGTTTCTACCAACTTTCCCGGTATTGAAGTCAGACTGACTGGCCTGTAGTTTCCCGGATCTCCTCTGGAACCTTTTTTAAAGATGGGGGTGACATTTGCTACCTTCCAGTCCTCAGGAATGGAGGCAGATTTCAATGAAAGATTACAGATTTTTGTTAGAAGATCCACAAGTTCAACTTTGAGTTCCTTCAGAACTCTCGGATGTATGCCATCCGGACCCGGTGATTTATTAGTTTTTAATTTGTCTATCAGTTGTAGGACCTCCTCTTTTGTCACCTCAATCTGACTCAGGTCTTTCAACACCCCTTCCAAAATTAGTGGTTCTGGGGCGGGCAAAAAGTTCTCGTCTTCTACAGTGAAGACGGAGGCAAAAAATTCATTTAGCTTTTCAGCCATTTCCCTATCCTCCTTCAGTAATCCTTTTACCCCATGGTCATCCAAGGGCCCCACTGCCTCCCTGGCTGGTTTCCTACTTCTAATATATTTGAAGAAAGTTTTATTGTTGGTCTTTATGTTTTTTGCAATATGCTCCTCATAGTCCCTTTTTGCCTGCCTGATCACAGTCTTGCATCTGATTTGCCACAGCCTGTGTTCCCTTTTACTAATCTCACTTGGACTGGTTTTCCACCGCTTAAAGGAGTCCTTCTTACCTTTTACAGCTTCCATTACTTTATTTGTTAACCACGCAGGCCTTTTCTTATGCCTGTTTGTGCCTTTCCTAACTTGTGGTATGTATTTTATCTGAGCTTCTAGGATTATAGTTTTAATGGCCCCTCCAGTCCAACACTCTGTGTCACATAAGAACATAAGAGAAGCCATGTTGGATCAGGCCAATGGCCCATCTAGTCCAGCACTCTGTGTCACATAAGAACATAAGAGAAGCCATGTTGGATCAGGCCAATGGCCCCTCCAGTCCAACACTCTGTGTCACATAAGAACATAAGAGAAGCCATGTTGGATCAGGCCAATGGCCCCTCCAGTCCAACACTCTGTGTCACATAAGAACATAAGAGAAGCCATGTTGGATCAGGCCAATGGGCCATCCAATCCAACACTCTGTGTCACATAAGAACATAAGAGAAGCCCTGCTGGATCAGGCCAATGGCCCATCCAGTCCAACACTCTGTGTCACACAGTGGCCAATATATGTGCATGTGTACACACACACACACACACACACACACATTTATTTATTTATTTATTTATTTATTTAATTCGATTTATATCCCGCCCTACCCCACCGAAGTGGGCTCACTTAGCCATATACTGTGGCTAATAGCCACTGATGAACCTCTGCTCCATATTTTTATTCAATCCCCTCTTAAAGCTAGCTATGCTTGTAGCCGCCGCCACCTCCTGTGGCAGTGAATTCCACATGTTAATCACCCTTTGGATGAAGAAGGACTTCCTTTTATCCATTTTAACCCGACTGCTCAGCAATTTCATCGAATGCCCTCGAGTTCTTGTATTGTGAGAAAGGGAGAGAAGTACTTCTTTCTCTACCTTCTCCATCCCATGCATTATCTTGTAAACCTCTATCATGCCACCCCGCAGTCACATAAGACTGAACTTTTCACCTGTGACCGATTTCCCCCCCCCTTAATCCCGTCTGACCCTTCACTCACTTTTCCCCCCCTTAATCCCGTCTGACCCTTCACTCCACTTCAGCAATAGCCCTACAGATTTCTACTCTCCTAATCCTTTGGAACCAACAGCCCTGTGGTGCAGAGTGTTAAAGCTGCAGTACTGCAGTCCTAAGCTCTGCTCACGACCTAAGTTCGATCCCCGGCGGAAGCTGGGTTTAGGTAGCCGGCTCAAGGTTGGCTCAGCTTTCCATCCTTCTGAGGTCGATGAGATGAGTACCCAGCTTGCGGGGTGGGGGGGGGGGAGAGTGACTGTAGATGACTGCGGAAGGCAATGGCAATCCACCCCGTAAAAAGTCTCCTGTGAAAACGTTGTGAAAGCAACGTCACCCCAGAGTCGGAAATGACTGGTGTATGCACAGGGGACTGCCTTGACCTTTTAAAATCCTTTTGAAATAGTAAAAAGCCCAACTGCACTTTTAAGGCTAACCACGGCGCTTTTTTCGTATCAGGAACTCCTTTGCATATTGGGCCACACACAACCCTGTCGTAGCCAATCCTCCAAGAGCTTACAGGGCTTTTAGTACAGGGCCTACTGTAAGCTCCAGGAGGAATGGCTGCGTCAGGAGGCATGGCCTAAGATGCAAAGGAGTTCCTGATACAAAAAAAACCCCCCAAACCCTACAGCTAGCCAACGTTATTGGAGGATAAGCTTTGGAGAACCACAACTTTCTTAGTCAGAGGTGTGATTCCTAAAAGCTTACGCTACAATAAAATTGGCTAGTCTTAAAGGTGCTACTTAGGCTTCCCAACCCCCCCCCCCCGCCCTGGAGGGGGACCCCCGAAAGTGCATCCTGCTCCCCCGCTCTCAAAAAATCTGGGGGCGGGGGGGGGCAAAGAGAGAGAGAGAACATACCTTTAGGCATCGGTTGTAGAGCTTCTGGTCCGTTTTTAAAATGTGTCCCTTTAAGGCTGCACAAGAAACAGGAAGGGCTTCATGGGAAAGTAACAGTTTCCATGGAGAACGGCCCCTCCCTTTCTTTTCCTGTGCTGCCTTGCTTTCGTTTTCCCAGCAAGCACATTCTGCTGGAAGAAGACCAAGTATGGTAAGTGTTTGTGTGTGTGAGAGAGAGGGGGAGGGGGCAGGGAGGGGGGATTCCCTGGTATGGAGGCCCTCCCCCCCCTTAGAAAGCATGGGGGGGAGGGAAATGTCTACTGGCACTCTATTATTCCCTATGGAGAACGATTCCCATAGGGAATAATAGGGAATTGATCCGTGGGTATTGGGGGCTCTGGGTGGGCTATTTTTTGAGGTAGAGGCACCAGATTTTCAGTATAGCATCCAGTGCCTCTCCCCAAAATACCCCCCAAGTTTCAAAACGATTGGACCAGAGGGTCCGATTCTATGAGCCCCAAAAGAAGATGCCCCTATCCTTCATTATTTCCTATGGAAGAAAGGCATTTAAAAAGGCGTGCCGTCCCTTTAAATGTGATGGCCAGAACTCCCTTGGAGTTCCATTATGCTTGTCACACCCTTGTTCCTGGCTCCGCCCCAATGTTTCCTGGCTCCACCCCCAAAGTCTTCTGGCTTTGCCCCCAAAGTCCCCAGACACGTTACTGTTTTCAAGCGACAGACTAACCCAGCTCACTACTGTGGATCTAATCCTTTTGCATTGTTTCTTCGATGTCCGTTCCTGCTGACTGTATTGAAACATACCGTGTAATACACCTTCAGTCCCGGTAAGAAAAACGGACTATAAATAAATATTAGCCCATATTTTTTTTTTTGCCATCTTCTGGGTGTGGGAGGAAGGTATTTGTGAATTTCCTCCATTGTGCAGGGGGTTGGACTAGATGCCCCCGACGGGCGGGAAAACTGGGCTAAAACGAATAAAATGAATTTTAACAGGGAGCATCTTGCTGACCAGATGGAGGCAGCGGTGTTCCAATTATGCATGAATCATAGAGTTGGAAGGGACCTCCAGGGTCATCTAGTCCAACCCCCTGCACAATGCAGGAAACCCACAAATACCTACCCCAATTAGTGAAATAACTGAATTAGTGAAAGAACTGAACATTGTCAATATTTTCTACACATACACCGCTAGTTTTGCAAGACACTCCCTGGAGGAAGGACCTGGCAGTCCGAAACGGGCTTTTCTCTGCTAGCGCTCCATTGGCATTCTTTTCTGGACTTATGTTTTGGACTATTTGCACAATGGTGTATGCATGTGCATAAATATGCACATGCAGTATGTAAAATTATGAGGTTGCTGAAATGCACTCTTTTCCTTGTATGCATTATATTTCGTAACAGCATTTTTCACAGAGTGGTTTGTTTCATTTGGTTGCAGTCCCCAGGTGGGGGCCTCCCCCCACTTCAGGGTCATCAGAAAGCAGGGGGAGGAGAGGGAAATGTCTACTGGGAACTCTATTATTCCCTATGGAGACTGATTCCCATAGGAAATAATGGAGAATTGATCCGTGGGTATCTGTGGCTCTGGGGGCTGTTTTTTTTTTAAGGTAGAGGCATCAAAGTTTTAGTATAGCATCCAGTGCCTCTCCCCAAAATACCCTCCAAGTTTCAAAAGGATTGGACCAGGGGATCCAATTCTATAAGCCCCAAAAGAAGGTGCCCCTATCCTTCATTATTTCCTATGGAATGAAGGCATTTCAATGGTGTGCGGTCCTTTAAATGTGATGGCCAGGACTCCCTTTGGAGTTCAATTATGCTTGTTACACCCTTGCTCCTGGCTCCACCCCTGAAGTCCCCAGATATTTTTTGAATTGGACTTGGCAACCCTACTCCTGTACCTCTGATTGGGTGGCAAGCTTTCGGAGGGAAACTGGCCCAGAGAGGGGTGGGGCATGGGAGGAGAACAGAAAAAGGGCCAAGCCCAGGCAGGGTGTGTTCTTTTCCTGGAAGACTGAGCTGGAGGCAGGCTGTAGCCTAGAGAGCATGCAGCAGGGGAAAGATCCCTTACCCAAGAGGGTGAGTGTCGGTTATTAGAGTAGGGACTGTATAGATAAACACGTCAGGGCTTTTTGTTTATTTGCACCAACCTTTACTGTATATATAATGTAATGTAATGTAAAATTTTATTTATATCCCGCCCTCCCCCGCCGAAGCAGGCTCAGGGCGGCTAACAGCATTTCAAGTAAACAATACAATAATAAAAACATTAAATTCACATTAAAATTCACATTAAAACCAGTCAATAGTCAATAATTAATTAAAACATTCCTAAATTAACACTGGCGGTAAACGTTATTAATCTGGCGGTAAACATTAAATTCAGTTATTGGTGAACGCCTGTTTGAAGAGGGCGGTCTTGCAGGCCCTGCGGAACTGGTCTAAGTTCCGCAGGGCCCGCACCTCCTCTGGGAGTTGGTTCCAGAGTTGTGTGGCCGCAACGGAAAAGGCCCGGGTGCGGGTGCTTTGAAGTTTAACTTCTTTTGGCCCAGGGATATTCAGTCTGCTTTTCCCCACTGACCTCAGTGCTCTCTGGGGCTCATATGGGGAGAGACGGTCCCTCAGGTAGGTCCGTCTATCTATATCTATACTGTATATATTTCACTGTTTTACCCACTTATTATTTGAGCACTGTAAATAAACTGTTTTCGTTATACTCCTTGGGTCTCCTTGGTCACAGTTACGAGGGTGGTTGGGTGCTCTGGGCCCTCCATATAGACCCTTATCAGAGTGGTGACAGCCAGTAGAAGGCCCCGCTAGGCTCCTGTTGAGGGACAAGGCCAATGACCTCTCCAGTCCAATACTCTTTGTAACTCAGTGGCCAATAAAAAACAGGTGCCATCAGGAGGTCCATCAGTGGGGCCAGGACACTGGAAGCCCTCCCACTGTTGCCCCTCCTCCAAACACCAAGAATCCAGAGCATCACTGCCCCAGGCAGTGAGTTCCAACAATACACTGTGGCTAATAGCCGCTGATGGACCTCCGCTCCAGACGTTGATCCAATCCCTTCTTGAAGCTCAAGAAATATCTGGGACTTTGGAGGTGGAGCCAGGAGACTCTGAGGGTGGAGCCAGGAGAGAATGGGGGTGGAGCCAGTAGCAAGGTTGTGACAAGCATAACTGGCATTCGCATTTAAAGGAACCGCACACCTTTTCAAAGCCTTCCCTCTATTGGAAATATTGAATGATAGGGGCATTTCTTTTGGGACACATAGGATTGGACCCCCTGGTCCAATCCTTTTGAAACTTGGAGGGTGTTTTGGGAAGGGGAGCCGGATGCTATGTTGAAAATTTGGTGTCTCTAGCTTAAAAAAACAGCTCCCCCAGAGCTCCAGATACCCGCAGATCAATTCTCCATTATACTCTATGGGAATCAGTCTGCATAGGGAATAATGGAGCGCCCAGCAGACATTCCCCCCTTTGCTTCCTGATGTCCCTGAAGGGGGGGGGGCGAAGGCCTCCAAACCGGGGGATCCCCTGCCTCCACCTGGGGGTTGGCAACCCTAATTCCCGGGTATGCACCTTTTCAAATTATGTAGAAAGCAATGTCAGGCTGCAAAGTTCTTACAACTATGAACCTCTTCAGCCACTGGGGAATTTTAAATCCTGACCTTTCACTCCGTGCCTTCGGCTTGCAGTCCTAAATTTCCCTAGAAGTAAACATGGCTCAGCTCCAGCCGTGAGGCCACAGTCCTAAAAAGGGTTGCCGTTTAGCATACGCTGACTTGGAAGGAAGCCCACTGGACAAAGTGGAACTTCGCGCAGAGTAAACAAGCAAGGGATCCTGCTGTAACTTAACTCCTCAGTAAAGCGATCAAATCTCTCCCAGAGTGCTTTTGACCTTGATGTGCAACCACAGGCAAATGGGGTCAGCTACCGGACTGGGGGAAGGGTTAAACCCTTTCCTGCTTCTTCTTGTTTAGGTTAAAAGACGTTTGCTCCTTGGGAGGACGGCTATGGCGAACCTGGGCAGTGTAATAAAAAGGAGAGACGTCACCCTGCCAACAAAAGTCTGTATAGTCAAAGCGATGGTATTTCAGTAGTAATGTATGGCTGTGAGAGCTGGACCATAAGGAAGGCCGAGCGCAGAAGAATTCCAGAAGAAGAATTCCAGGAGAAGAATTCCAGAAGAAGGAAGGCTGAGCGCAGCTTTTGAGCTGCGGTGCTGGAGAAGAATCTCGAGAGTCCTTTGGACTGCAAGAAGGTCAAATTAGTCAGTCCTAAGGGAAATCAACCCAGACTGTTCCTTAGAAGGTCAGATGCTGAAGCTGAAGCTCCAATACTTTGGCCACCCATTGAGAAAGGAGCACTCACTGGAGAAGACCCTGGGAAGGACAGAAGCCAATTGAAGAAGGGGACGGCAAAAGGGGAGATGGCCGGACAGCGTTACTGATGCAACAAACACGAATTTGAGCAGACTTCGGAGGATGGTGGAAGACAGGAGGGCCTGGCGTGACTTTGTCCAGGGGGTCGCAAAGAGTCGGACTCGACTGTGCGACTGAACAACAAAATCCCCAGTCGGGTAAGAAATATACAAAAACGCTGTGAAAGCGTACACAGACAAGAGCGCGGGTTCCAGATAAAAATGCAAGCGGCCAGTGGAAGTGGCAAACGAAAGATAAATCAAACCTGGGACTACACCTGCTGGACAGAGAAGACTGTTACCTCGACATTAGTCCAGCAGTATGGTATACCTGCGTCTACCAGAAAACGGGATTCAAGGACCGCAGGAGAATATACCTAGTGATTATAGGACTGTATGTGGACTCTATTGGAGTCAACCAAATTATTCGTGAACTTGGAGCTCGGTTAGAGTCATATGATTTTTGCATAGAGATATAATTCGAGTTCTAATGAAATGCGTATAGGACAAAAAAAAAGAGGGGGGGGAAGTGTTTTGAATTTCTTCAAGTGTGTAGGTTTTCACAGTGTGTTTGTATATTTCTTATCAATCTCTACACTGTCGTTTCCGGTTTGTTATAATCCCCAGTTGGGGGCAGGAGACCCCCTGGTTTGGAGGCCTCTCTCCCCCCCCCCCTCCCACTTCAGGGTCATCCAAAAACAGGGGGGAGAGGAGAGAAATGGGCTCTCCATTATTCCTTATGGGGACCGATTCCCATAGGGTAGAAGAAGATATTGGATTTATATCCCGCCCTCCACTCCGAAGAGTCTCAGAGCGGCTCACAATCTTCTTTACCTTCCTCCCCCACAACGGACACCCTGTGAGGTGGGAGGGGCTGGAGAGGGCTCTCACAGCAGCTGCCCTTTCAAGGACAACCTCTGCCAGAGCTATGGCTGACCCAAGGCCATTCCGGCAGGTGCAAGTGGAGGAGTGGGGAATCAAACCCGGTTCTCCCAGATAAGAGTCGGAACACTTAACCACGACACCAAACTGGGTATAATGGAGAATTGAGCCGTGGGTATCTGGGGCTCTGGAGGGGCTGTTTTTTTTTTATATAGCGGCATCAGGTTTTCAGCATAGCATCCGATGCCTCTCCCCAAAACACCCTCCAAGTTTCAAAAAGTATCTAGGCCAAACTGTTATTCTTTCAATTTGTTAATTTCACTGTCTTGCCATTGCATTCTAACTAGATGCTATTTTGCATAGAATCATAGAGTTGGAAGGGACCTCTAGGATCATCTAGTCCAACCCCCTGCACAATGCAGGAAACTCACAAACACCTCCCCCTAAATTCACAGGATCTTCATTGCTGTCAGATGGCCATCTAGCCTCTGTTGAAAAACCTCCAAGGAAGGAGAGCCCACCACCTCCCAAGAAGGAAGCCTGTTAGAATAATAGAAGAGTTGGAAGGGACCTCCAGGGCCATCTAGTCCAACCCCCTGCACAATGCAGGAAGCTCACAAACACATCCTCCTAAATTCACAGGATCATCATTGCTGTCAGATGGCCATCGAGCCTGTTTCAAAACCTCCAAGGAAGGAAAACCCACCACCTCCCGAGGAGGAAGCCTGTTCCACTGAGGAATCACTCTAAGGGTCAGGAAGTTCTTCCTAATGTTGGAAGGGACCTCTAGGGTCATCTAGTCCAACCCCCTACACAATGCAGGAAACTCACAAACACCTCCCCCTAAATTCACAGGATCTTCATTGCTGTCAGATGGCCATCGAGCCTCTGTTTCAAAACCTCCAAGGAAGGAGAGCCCACCACCTCCCGAAGAGGAAGCCTGTTCCACTGAGGAACCGCTCTAACGGTCAGGAAGTTCTTCCTAATGTTGAGTCGGAAACTCTTAACCACCACCCACCTACCATGCTTAACCACTACCCACCAGATATATGTAGCTCTACTCACTGTATCCCATTCCATTGTCTGATGAAGTATGCACGGATACGGAACTTTCCATTCTGAGTAAAACTGTTGGTCTTTGTTCTGTTGCTTCAGACCAACACGGCTGCCCACCTGAATAGTCAAACAAGTAAGAAGAAGAAGACCACAGATTTATACCCCGCCCTTCTCTCTGAATCAGAGTCTAAGAGCAGCTTACAATCTTCTTTACCCTAACCCACAACAGACACCCCGTGAGGTGGGTGGGGCTGAGAGAGCTCTGACAGAAGGTTCCCTTTCAAGGACAACCTCTGCCAGAACTATGGCTAACCCAAGGTCATTCCAGCAGGTGGAAGGGGAGGAGTGGGGAATCGAGCCGGGTTCTCCCAGATAAGAGTCCGCACACTTAAGCACTACACCAAACTGGCTCTCTATTTACCAAGGCTTTTTTTGGAGTAGGAACTCCTTTTCATATTAGGCCACATCCTCCTGCTGTAGTCAAACCTCCAAGAGAAGAAGAAGAAGAAATTGGACATATCCCACCCTGTACTCTAAATCTCAGAGTCTCAGAGCGGCTCACCATCTCCTTTATCTTCCTCCCCAACAACAGGCACCCTGTGAGGTGGGTGGGGCTGGAGAGGGCTGTCACAGCAGCTGCCCTTTCAAGGACAACCTCTGCCAGAGCTATGGCTGACCCAAGGCCATCTCAGCAGCTGCAAGTGGAGGAGTGGGGAATCACACTCATTTCTCCCAGATAAGAGTCTGCACACTTAACCACTACACCAAACTGGCTCTCAGAGCTGCAAGTGGAGGAAGCGGGGGGAGGGCCTCCAAGCCAGGGGATCCCCTGCCCCCACCTGGAAATTGGGAACCCTATACTGAGCTCCTGCACCTTTTTTCCTACAAAACGACCCCCTGAACATGGCAAGCTACAGCTCGGCTCCAGAGCAGTCACAGCAATTGCACCACTGTGGAAAACGTGACATTCTAGCGTTACCCATGATGGAGATATACGTTTCAATTCAGAGGCTTGGGGTTTGCATAAAGGAGCCAGAGATGATTGCTTATCAAAAGAAATAAAGTTTGCTAGAAAACATCAGGATAGGGTATAACTCAGTTTACCAGCTAGTCTAACTATGCCTGTCCTTTCCATGGCTACATTCTACAGCCCTTTGTTTAACTTCTTGTTCCCAGAAAACAGTTGCAAAAAAGAAATAACGCAATTCATAGAAGAAGAAGATATTGGATTTATATCCCGCCCTCCACTCTGAAGAGTCTCAGAGCAGCTCACAATGTCCTTTCCCTTCCTCCCCCACAACAGACACCCTGTGAGGTAGATGAAGATATTGGATTTATATCCCGCCCTCCACTCCGAAGAGTCTCAGAGCGGCTCACAATCTCCTTTCCCTTCCTCCCCCACAACAGACACCCTGTGAGGTAGATGAAGATATTGGATTTATATCCCGCCCCCCACTCCGAAGAGTCTCAGAGCAGCTCACAATCTCCTTTGCCTTCCTCCCCCACAACAGACACCCTGTGAGGTAGATGAATATATTGGATTTATATCCCACCCTCCACTCTGAAGAGTCTCAGAGCGGCTCACAATCTCCTTTCCCTTCCTCCCCCACAACAGACACCCTGGGAGGTAGATGAAGATATTGGATCTATATCCCGCCCTCCACTCCAAAGAGTCTCAGAGTGGCTCACAGTCTCCTTTACCTCTCCCCCCCCCCCCCCCCGCCACAACAGACACTCTGTGAGGTAGATGAAGATATTGGATTTATATCCCGCCCTCCACTCCAAAGAGTCTCAGGGCAGCTCACAGTCTCCTTTCCTTTCCTCCCCCACAACAGACTCCCTGTGAGGTGGGTGGGGCTGGCGAGGGTTCTCACAGCAGCTACCCTTTCAAGGACAACCTCTGCCAGAACTATGGCTGACCCAAGGCCATGCTAGCAGGTGCAAGTGGAGGAGTTGGGAATCAAACTCAGTTCTCCCATATAAGAGTCTGCACACTTAACCACTACACCAAACTGGCTCTCAGAGACTCAGAGCAGCTCCCAATCTCCTATATCTTCTTCCCACACAACAGACACCCTGTGAGGTGGGTGGGGCTGAGAGGACTCTCACAGCAGCTGCCCTTTCAAGGACAACCTCTGCCAGAGCTATGGCTGACCCAAGTCCATTCCAGCAGGTGCAAGTGGAGGAGAGGGGAATCAAACTCGGTTCTTCCAGATAAGAGTCTGCACACTTAACCACTACGCCAAACTGGCTCTCCTAACATCCTTTCTGACCAATGTTGTGTTTGTATGCTTCCCAGGCTTAGAAGACTCGGGAATCACAATTGGGTTTAGGTTACAGTCACTTCCTCTATCAGGCAAACAGTTCATTCTGTAACGCCTGAAATGTGCATAGCTTGTATTCCGACAACCCGCTTATTAGATAGGGGCACGAGTGTGAACTTTGGGTGAAGAGGCGCTAAGCTGCTGCTTAATTTGCTTAAGAAGCCCCTGCCCGCGACTTGTTCTCTGAGCCCTTCCTGCGCAGCTAACGATGGAGCGCTTGAAACGCAAATGATAAACCGGCTGCAGAGATCAGCGATTCTGACTGCCAGTTCGGTGCGATGGTGTTAAGCATGGCCCCGGTTATCTATGCTAAACCGGTCGTATCTAGGTTAGATTACTGCAGTGTGCTTGACATGGGACGGCCCTTGCGTATTATTAGAAAATGTCAACTCGTTCAAATTGCAGCAGCAGCAGTAGCAAGATCAGCGGCTTGGCTCGCGTGGATTAACAGAGAGAGCACATCTCTCCAGTGTTTCAAGATAGGCGCTGGGTGCAAATTTGTTCCTGGCCACAATTCAAAGTGCTGGTTCTCGCTGACCCAGTTGCTCAAGGCGGGAGCCAGAGAAGTTTCTAGGAAAGATCCCTCGACAAAGCACATGGTGGAACACAAAGTGATCTAGAAGATATAATAAAACTTCTCAGCCGTGCGCCTTGTTCCTCTGGAGAAAGTAGAGAAAGAAGTCCTTTTCTCCCTTTCTCACATTACAAGAACTCGTGGGCATTCAATGAAATTGCTGAGCAGTCGGTTAAAACGGATAAAAGGAAGTCCTTCTTCACCCAAAGGGTGATTAACACGTGGAATTCACTGCCACAGGAGGTGGTGACGGCTACAAGCATAGCCAGCTTCAAGAGGGGATTGGATAAAAATATGGAGCAGAGGTCCATCAGTGGCTATTAGCCACAGCATTTTATTGGAACTGTCTGGGGCAGTGATGCTCTGTATTCTTGGTGCTTGGGGGAGGGGGCAAAGTGGAAGGGCTTCTAGCCCCACTTGTGAACCTCCTGATGGCACTTGGGGTTTTTTTTGGACACTGTGTGACACAGAGTGTTGGACTGGATGGGCTATTGGCCTGATCCAACATGGATTCTCTTCTGTTCTTATGTGACACAGAGTGTTGGACTGGATGGGCCATTGGCCTGATCCAACATGGCTTCTCTTATGTTCTTATGTTCTTTTCACCCAACTACTGGGACAGCAGTATCTCCTTCCTGGCTAGAACATTACACCAGGGGTCCCAAGTTTTTTTGAATCTGAGGGTACTTTTAGAATTCTGACATCGCATTGTGGGTGCATAGAGAACTTCAAGAGTGGTGGCTAAAAAGAGAGATGCAACAGAAGTCTAGTGTCCAGATCACGTGAAGTGATGGTATCGCTTTACTTTGCTCTGGTAAGACCTCACCTGGAGTATTGTGTTCAGTTTTGGGCACCACATTTGAAGAAGGATACAGACAAGCTGGAACGGGTCCAGAGGAGGGCAACAAAGATGTTGGGGGCTTGGAGACCAAGTCCTATGAAGAATGGCTGAAGGAGCTGGGGATGTTTAGCCTGGAGAGGAGGCGGCTGAGAGGTGATAGGATCACCATCTTCAAGTCCTTGAAGGGCTGTCATCTAGAGGATGGTGTGGAATTGTTTTCTGTGGCCCCGGAAGGTAGGACCAGAACCAGCGGGTTGAAATTAAATCAAAAGAGTTTCTGGCTCAACATTAGGAAGAACTTCCTGACCGTTAGAGCGGTTCCTCAGAGGAACAGGCTTCCTCTTTGGGAGGTGGTGGGCTCTCCTTCCTTGGAGGTTTTTCAGCAGAGGCTAGATGGCCATCTGACAGCGATGAAGATCCTGTGAATTTAGGGGGAGGGGTTTGTGAGTTTAGAGCGGTTCCTCAGTGGAACAGGCTTCCTCCTTGGGAGGTGGTGGGCTCTCCTTCCTTGGAGGTTTTTCAGCAGAGGCTAGATGGCCATCTGACAGCAATGAAGATGAAGCAGATCCCACAGGGCCCGGATCTCCAGGGGGAGCTCATTCCACCAGGCAGGGGCCAGGGCCAAAAAGGTGTCTCTGGGGCCGGGTATCACCAGAAGTTGTTGGGTTGCTGATTGCAAAGTCGTACAGGGCTCATAGAGGGAGAGGTGGACCTATAAGTTTGCTGGCCCCTGGCCAAATAAGATCTACTTTTTGCACATGCACATTCTTGCTACAGCCTACAGAGTTCCACTCCTCGCTTGTCTTGCTTGCTGTTGCTCTGCTCACATGAACCTATGAAGCCGCCTTCTTCTGGATCAGACCGCTGGTCCACCAAGGTCAGTCTTGTCTGCTCAGACTGGCAGCAGCTCTCCAGGGTCTCTGGCAGAGGTCCATCAGTGGAGCAGAGGTCCACCAGTGGTAGGGTTGCCAAGTCCAATTCAAGAAATATCTGGGGACTTTGGGGGCGGAGCCAGGAGACTTTGGGGGTGGAGCCAGAAGCAAGGGTGTGACAAGCACAATCGAACTCCAAAGGGAGTTCTGGCCATCACATTTAAAGGGACTGCACACCTTTTTAAACACCTTCCTTCCATAGGAAATCATGAAGGATAGGGGCACCTTCTTTGGGGGCATAGAATTGGACCCTTTAGTCCAATCTTTTTGAAACTTGGGGGGTATTTTGGGGAGAGTCACTGGAAGCTATGCTGCAAATTTGGTGCCCCTAACTCAAAAAACATTCCCCCCAGAGCCCCAGATACTCACAGATCAATTCTCCATTATTTCCTATGGGAAGAAGTCTCCCATAGGGAATAATGGAGTGCCCTACAGACATTCCCCTCCCCCCGCTTGAAGCGGGGGGAGGGCCTCCAAAGCAGGGGATCCCCTGCCCCCACCTGGGGATTGGCAACCCTAACCAGTGGCTATTAGTCACAAGGTATAGATCAGGGGTGTAACTTGACGCCTGGAGGCCAGATCAGGTCCCCAGAGGGCCGCAAGGAAATCAAAAGTAGGTTTGCAGCTTACAGATACACACCTGAACATCACCTGGACAGCATACTCAAGACTGCTACAGCACAGATGTTGTCTCCAGTTTTTGATGCAATCATTCAGAACAAGAGGTGACAGTTATCTGAGACTGTTAAATAAACAAAATATTGGAAGAGGGCTAATCTTTTAAGCATCTTTTTTTTAAAGTTTATTTTAAAAAATCTTTGGGTTTATCTGTGTTTGCTACCTGGCATGATATCTCATGACGTGCTAGGTCCATCCCGACAAGGTCTCATTTATGTCAGATCTGGCCCTCATAACCAATGAGTTTGACACCCCTGGTATAGATGGTACTCTCTATCTGGGGCAAGCGATGCTCTGTATTCTTGGTGTTTGTGCGGGGGGGGGGCACAGCGGGAGGGCTTCTAGTGTCCTGGCCCCACTGATGGACCTCCTGATGGCACCTGTATTTTTTGGGCCACTGTGTGACACAGAGGGTTGGACTGGATGGGACATTGGCCTGATCCAACATGGCTTTTCTTATGATGTCTGGGGCAGTGATGCTCTGTATTCTTGGTACTTGGGGGGGGGGGCACAGTGGGAGGGCTTCTAGTGTCCTGGCCCCACTGGTGGACCTCCTGATGGCACCTGTTTTTTTGCGCCACTGTGTGACACAGAGTGTTGGACTGAATGGGCCATTGGCCTGATCCAACATGGCTTCTCTTACGTTCTCTGTATTCTTGGTGCTTGGGAGGGGCAACAGTGGGAAGGCTTCTAGTGTCTTATGTTCTTATGTCTGGGGCAGGGATGCTCTGTATTCTTGGTGCTGGGTGGGGGGCACAGTGGAGGGCTTCTAATGTCCTGGCCCCACTGATGGCCCTCCTGATGGGACCTGGGTTTTTTGGCCACTTTGTGACACACAGCGTGTTGGACTGGATGGGCCACTGGCCTGATCCAACTTGGCTTCTCTTATGATCTTCTGTCTGGGGCAGTGATGCTCTGTATTCTTGTGCCTGAGGGGGGCAACAGGCGTAGGGCTTCTAGAACTTTTTTGTTTCTTTTGTAACTACAGAGTAAATGTTAAGCTTGTAATTTTATGTGTATTTGTTGCAGATCAAAGCAGAAGTCACTTATTTATAGCTCTTTATATTTTCCTCCTCCTCCTCCTTCTTCCCCCTTATCTTTTTTTTCACCTTTTCCTTGTTCTTTTTGGCTTTTGTATTTTTAGTTCTAGTCCCTTTTTTGAGATTGCGTTAGTTTTTCTCTTTTGGTTTTAAAAAAGAAAAGGATGCGGACAGAATGAAGCGGGTGGGGAGGGACGGTGGCTCAGTGGTAGAGCATCTGCTTGGGAAGCAGAAGGTCCCAGGTTCAGTCCCCGGCATCTCCAAAAAAGGGTCCAGGCAAATAGGTGTGAAAAACCTCAGCTTGAGCCCCTGGAGAGCCGCTGCCAGTCTGAGAAGACTGGCTCACTGGTAGAGCATCTGCTTGGTAAGCAGAAAAGTCCCAAGCTCAATCCCCGGCATCTCCAACTAAAAAGGGTCCAGGCAAATAGGCGTAAGAAACCTTAGCTTGAGAACCTGGAGAGCCATGAATGGGGTTGTGGCTCAGTGGTAGAGCATCTGCTTGGGAAGCAGAAGGTCCCAGGTTCAATCCCTGGCATCTCCAAAAAAGGGTCCAGGCAAATAGGTGTGAAAAACCTCAGCTTGAGACCCTGGAGAGCCGCTGCCAGTCTGAGAAGACAATACTGACTTTGATGGACCAAGGGTCTGGTTCAGTATAAGGCAGCTTCATTTGTCCATATGGGTGCAGAGGAGAGCGATGAGAATGGTCAGGGGCCTGGCGACCAAGCCGTGCGAGGAAAGGGACTTGGGAACGCTCAGTCTGGAGAAGAGAAGGTTGAGATGGGGCAGGATTGCTCTCTCGGAGTCTTTGAAGAGCTGTCCGTTACAGGAGGGCGGGAAGCCATGCCTGTTGTTAGCAGGGGAGAGGACTCGCAAGGATGGGATTAAATGACGGGTGGATGCTTTCAGCTGCACGGACATTATAGACGCAAATGTGGAAGCAAGACAAAATACCAGAAATGTGGGAATGGACTTTGAAAGTCACGCATTGGAGTGAAATGGACAAACTT
This sequence comes from Heteronotia binoei, assembly GCF_032191835.1. Lineage (NCBI taxonomy): Eukaryota > Metazoa > Chordata > Lepidosauria > Squamata > Gekkonidae > Heteronotia > Heteronotia binoei. The sequence continues at coordinate 144,466,338 of NC_083228.1, read as the reverse complement.
ACAAGAATCATATGAACTTATGAAGCTGCCTTATACTGAACCAGACCCTTGGTTCATCAAAGTCAGTATTGTCTTCTCAGACTGGCAGCGGCTCTCCAGGGTCTCAAGCTGAGGGTTTTCACACCTATTTGCCTGGACCCTTTTTTGGAGATGCCAGGGATTGAACCGGGGACCTTCTGCTTCCCAAGCAGATGCTCTGCCACTGAGCCACAACCCCATTCATGGCTCTCCAGGGTCTCAAGCTAAGGTTTCTTACGCCTATTTGCCTGGACCCTTTTGAGTTGGGGATGCCAGGGATTGAACCTGGGACCTTCTGCTTCCCAAGCAGATGCTCTACCACTGAGCCACCGTCCCTCCCCAATCTTAAAAGAACAAGATCTGGAGAACTTTAAAAACGAATGCGGAAAGTTTCAAAAATAGATTGAAAAACAATGGCCCGTTAAAGGACATTTGGTGATATTTGACAATGGTTAATTCTTAAAGAAACTATATATGGATTACAGTTTGTGGTTGTTGTTGTCTATTTGGTCATGGACCGTAATAAAACTGATTTGAGTTGATTACAGTTTTTTTTTTTAAAAAATAGGATTATTGGATTATAACTTTTTCGTTTCCTTGCTAATGATTAACAAGAACTACCATGAAGATGGATTATAGCTATAACCTTTGGTGGGTTTTTTTTTTTTGAAGAAAGATTCTTTAACAGATAGAGTTTATTACCTTATAACAAACTAAATTAAATAGTAATATGGAGACGTTTGTTTAGGGGGTCGGCATTGCTGGGGGGTCACCAAAAGGGGGGGAGTGGGGTGGAGAAAATGTGATCTATGTGTATTATTTAATGACAAATGATAACATGTCATTAAAATATATTACATTGTCATAAATTGTTTTAAACACGGGATTAAATTATGGGTGGGAAGGTACTGGCTGAATATTAGGAGAAAAGACTAGTTCAGCCATGGAATCAGCTACTTAGAAAGTAGCTTCACTGACACTCTTTAAGCAGCCGCAAATTGCGAACGGTAATAAAGCAGAACACAGGAGAAAATTCAATCCAAAAGGACAAAGCAACTGTGCGGCCAAACAAATCACTTAATACCTTGAACGAATTTCCTTCGATAACTTTCCGGAAGGCGGAGAGGAGAGCGAAGGACTGTGCCACGGTCATCCTCTGAACATCTTTTCACCGCTCCGTTCACGTTTGGAACGATCTTGGTTTGGCCACACCTTAGTGGGTTTTTTTACAAGACTCTTTGGACTTTGAGATTATTTATGTGTCGCCTTAGGGCACTTTTGCATTGCATAAGATGCTTTTGCATAGCAGGTTATTGAAGAAAATTTGTTCAAGGTATGAAGTGATTCGTTTGGCCGCACAGTTGCTTTGTTGTTTTGGTTTGAACTCTTTAAGCAGCAGCTGAAGAAACCCTTGTCAGGGATACTATAGGTCAGGGCTGTCAAACATGCGGCCTGGGGGCCGAATCGGGCCCCCGGAGGGCTCCTATCAGCCCCCCACTCCCGAGCAACTGTCTCTTGTCTGCTTCCGTCTCCCTCTCTCTTGCTTCCTTCTGCATCTCAGCTTGCTTTGCAAGGCTTACTCAATTGCACAGGAGTGACAGAGCAAAACCTCGATTTTCTCTATTGGCTGAAGCTCCTCCCCTTCCTGGTCCCCTGGGGAGGGAGGGAAAGAGCCAGAGCTTCCTTTGCCCAGTCCCCTGGAGCCCATGGGAGAAACACAAAGAAAGCATCTTTAAAACCAACAAGTACTAATGTTTTAAACATGTTTTATTTTAAGTTTGAAGAAAAAAACAAAAAAACTTTAGTCACGTTTGTGTCCATTAAAAAGTTTATATCTCTGCTACCTAATCTTAAATAGGTACACACATGGCCCAGCCAAACATGGCCCAGCCCGACAAGGTCTCATTTATGTCAGATCCAGCCCTCATAACTGTTACGTATGTGGACTCAAGTGAGAACTGAGTTGGGTGTTCCTGCCTGGCTCATTGGAGCCTGACGACCAGAGCTGAACATATGAACATATGAAGCTGCCTTATACTGAATCAGACCCTTGGTCCATCAAAGTCAGTATTGTCTTCTCAGACTGGCAGCAGCTCTCCAGGGTCTCAAGCTGAGGTTTTCCATACCTATTTACCTGAACCCTTTTTAGTTGGAGATGCCCGGGATTGAACCTGGGACCTTCTGCTTACTAAGCAGATGTTCTACCACTGAGCCACCGTCCCTCCCCTGATTGGCAGCAGCTCTCCAGGGTCTCAAGCTGAGGTTTTTCACACCTACTTGCCTGGGCCCTTTTAGTTGGAGATGCTTGGGACTGAACTTGGGACCTTCTGCTTACCAAGCAGATGCTCTACCACTGAGCCACCGTCCATTCCCTAAATCCATATGAACATACGAAGCTGCCTTATACTGAATCAGACCCTCCTGGATCCATCAAGGTCAGTATTGTCTACTCAGACTGGCAGTGGCTCTCCAGCTGAGGTTTTTCATACCTATTTGCCTGGGCTCTTTTGAGTTGGAGATGCCGGGGATTGAACCTGGGACCTTTTGCTTACCAAGCAGATGCTCTACAACTGAGCCACCATCCCTCCCCTGATTGGCAGTGGCTCTCCAGGGTCTCAAGCTGAAGTTTTTCACACCTATTTGCCTGGACGCTTTTAGTTGGAGATGCTTGGGACTGAACTTGGGACCTTCTGCTTACCAAGCAGATGCTCTACCACTGAGCCACCGTCCATTCCCTAAATCCATATGAACATATGAAGCTGCCTTATACTGAATCAGACCCTCGGTCCATCAAAGTCAGTATTGTCTACCCAGACTGGCAGTGGCTCTCCAGGGTCTCCAGCTGAGGTTTTTCACACCTACTTGCCTGGACCCTTTTGAGTTGGAGATGCCGAGGATTGAACCTGGGACCTTCTGCTTCCCAAGCAGTTGCTCTACCCCTGAGCTACTGCCCTAACTTGGGAACAATGGGCAGCAGGATCCTAAACCCTGCTGCCCTGTTCCAATCCCGGTCCCCCTGCTACTTTGAACGGACCAATCGAACTGTCACCGTTCAGTTTGCACGTGATTATCCCAGAGGGTGTGGCCTAATATGCTAATGAGGGTGTGAACTAATATGCTTATATTAGGGGATGTGGTCTAATATGCTACTGAGTTCCTGCTGGGCTTTTTCTACAAAAAAGTCTTGGACTTAGGCATTTGCCTATCACGGCAGGCCGGTTTTGTGTGTGTGTGTGTGTGTGCCAGATTAGGCTCTCTCCACATGACTTCAAATTTAAAAAAACAATTATTTGCATTAATTTTGCTGGCCTGAATCGTTCTCCTTCGGCGGAGCACTGTTTTTTTAGGTTGATAATTTTTTATGGCCTGCGAATGATGTTCTAAATATCCATACGGCCCTTGGCAGAATAAAGGTTCCCCACCCCTGGACTAGATCAGGGGTCCCCAACCACCGATTCGTGTACCAGTCCTGGTCCGTGGCCTGCTAGCAACCGGGCCGCGGGACAAGGCAGGTGACCCCCCCACCCATAACCTGGGCAGACGAAAGAGGCAGCACAGCCTCAGGTGGGGGGTCTTTAAACGGGAGGGGGAGGCAGATTGGCCTTCTACCGCCCAGCCATCTAGCGGGAAGGCAGCAGAAACAGCTCCCGTCTTCCCCCCATTTAAGGGCAGGGGCAGGGATGGGGTATGGGTGGGGTGTGGGCAGCCTGGGGCAGCAAAAACCCCAGCACCGTCCCACCCCCACTGGTCCATGGGGAAATTGTCTTCCATGAAACTGGTCCCTGGTGCTAAAAAGGTTGGGAGCCACTGGACTAGATGACCCTGGAGGTCCCTTCCAACTCTGCGATTCTATGCATTTTGGAGCGAGCATGTTTGGCCAGTCGAATCTATCTTGTTCGAGAGTGGGTGTTTTAACACTGCCCATTTGTGACTCTATCGCCGCATTGGAAACTCACCTTTTACATTACCTAACACTCTCACAACTGTTTTGCATCGTTGCTGCCCGAAGTATCTACATTTCTTTCGGTGAGATGCGTTCTGGTGCTGCTGCTACAATGTTTTTCTTGAAACTAGTTTTGATCCGGTCATTTCTCTACAGGCGTTTCAAACTTGTGTTGCAGAAGTTTTCATGCGTTTTAAAAGACTCCTCCAAGAGCCACAAGGTGTAGTAATTTGCACGAGAACTGACAGCACTTGAAATTTTTGCATATCATTGCTTGCCTCATCTTGTAATTTAAATGTGTATTGTTTTTGCAGTGTTGACACCATTTCCAAGCAATCGTATACATTTAACTAAGGACTGGCATTCCGTCTGCCCTCTGATCAGAGACACCCCCCCCAAAAAAAATTGAAACACTTTCAGCAGGCAGTGTAAAAATTCGGCTACGCAAAATGAGCAGAGTAAATTCACAAATGTAAAAGGAAAATAATTAAAGCGGAATGGTGGCTGGCGATTTGAAGACTCTAAGGCTGATATTACACTGGGCAAAAGATCCAGTAATGCTGCGCTTTCAAAAGTGATCATCTACATCAGGGGTGACCAACGGTAGCTCTCCAGAAGTTTTTTTGCCTACAACTTCCATCAGCCCCAGCCAGCATGGCCAATGGCTGGGGCTGATGGGAGTTGTAGGCTAAAAAACATCTGGAGAGCTACCGTTGGCCACCCTTATCTGCATTACAATGTGCCTTGACTTCTGTCTTGGTCTGGTGTTTTGACTGTTATTTACATTTAAATTCCTGAATGGGCTCTGACACTGTTTTCAGCACGGAGTTGCCCCTGACTTTCCAAGACTACTTTTGAATGAGGGTTTTCCAGGAAGCGCATTCCACCGGACTGTAAAGATGATATCTTTCCTGGGAAATAGGGCAATAGAGTCATTTCTCAAGAAAGAACAAAGGAACTTTTAAATCCAGTAAAGCAAGCAAATGTGGAGGAGAAGTCCAGGAGCAAAATTTTGAGTGTAGATGGAAAAATATACTCCGGATTTCTAGAAGGCAGTTTCAGTGCTCAGATAATCGGACCCAAACATGAATGTAGAATCAGTCTGAAACTCTGGATCAAGCTGAATGTAAGAACACTCTGCGACAATGAGAGGAGAGCTGATCACCCAGTCCGCCTGGCTTGGGGCTGGACACCTCGAGCGCCTGCCAAACAGGCCTGCATCAGGACTTTTCAAAGTTTCCGCTGTCTGGAAGCTCTGCTGATCCAAACAGATCAGCTGCCGTTCATGTTGCTAAGGACCGCTGAGGATGAACAACAAACAGTTGGACCTTCAAAGAAAAAAAAAAACACACACAGCATTTGTTTATGGATGGTTACTGATATAACTGACTATTTAAATAGCTGCCTCCTGGAGGGGGTGTGGCTCAGAGGCAGAGCCTCTGCTTGGCACACACAAGGTCCCAGGTTCAATCTCCGGCATCTCCAGTTAGAAGGACCAGGCAGTGGGTAAGAACATAAGAGCATAAGAGCAGCCATGTTGGATCAGGCCAATGGCCCCTCCAGTCCAACACTCTGTGTCACATAAGAAGATAAGAGAAGCCCTGTTGGATCAGGCCAGTGGCCCCTCCAGTCCAACACTCTGTGTCACATAAGAACATAAGAGAAGCCCTGTTGGATCAGGCCAGTGGCCCCTCCAGTCCAACACTCTGTGTCACATAAGAACATAAGAGAAGCCATGTTGGATCAGGCCAGTGGCCCATCCAGTCCAACACTCTGAGTCACATAAGAACATAAGAGAAGCCATGTTGGATCAGGCCAGTGGCCCATCCAGTCCAACACTCTGAGTCACATAAGAACATAAGAGGAGCCATGTTGGATCAGGCCAGTTGCCCATCCAGTCCAACACTCTGTGTCACAAAAGAACATAAGAGAAGCCATGTTGGATCAGGCCAGTGGCCCATCCAGTCCAACACTCTGTGTCACATAAGAACATAAGAGAAGCCATGTTGGATCAGGCCAGTGGCCCATCCAGTCCAACACTCTGTGTCACATAAGAACATAAGAGAAGCCATGTTAGATCAGGCCAATGGCCCATCCAGTCCAACACTCTGTGTCACATAAGAACATAAGAGAAGCCATGTTGGATCAGGCCAGTGGCCCATCCAGTCCAACACTCTGTGTCACATAAGAACATAAGAGAAGCCATGTTGGATCAGGCCAGTGGCCCATCCAGTCCAACACTCTGTGTCACATAAGAACATAAGAGAAGCCATGTTGGATCAGCCCAGTGGCCCATCCAGTCCAACACTCTGTGTCACAGAAGAACATAAGAGAAGCCATGTTGGATCAGCCCAGTGGCCCATCCAGTCCAACACTCTGTGTCACATAAGAACATAAGAGAAGCCATGTTGGATCAGGCCAGTGGCCCATCCAGTCCAACACTCTGTGTCACATAAGAACATAAGAGAAGCCATGTTAGATCAGGCCAATGGCCCATCCAGTCCAACACTCTGTGTCACATAAGAACATAAGAGAAGCCATGTTGGATCAGGCCAGTGGCCCCTCCAGTCCAACACTCTGTGTCACATAAGAACATAAGAGAAGCCATGTTGGATCAGGCCAGTGGCCCATCCAGTCCAACACTCTGTGTCACAGAGTGGCCAAAACCCAGGCACCATCAGGAAGTCTATCAGCGGGGCCAGGACACTAGAATCCCTCTCACTGTTTCCCCCCAGCAGCAAGAATACAGAACATCACCTGCCCCAGACAGAGAGTTCTATCAATACCCTTAGACTCCTTCAGCTACTTGCTCAGAGGTAAAACACTTTACACATGCTCAGGAACACTCTGTCTGAAGTGCCAATTAAAAAAAAAATACCTGAAAAGATAACAAGCCAATTCAACCCCTTCCCTATTGATCTCTCTCAGCTCTTCCAAGCATTGATACATGCTTTGTCTTTCAAAAGATGTGAACCTTCCCACAGCCACCCTTTTTGATTCAAACCAAATTTTCCAACTCGCATGCATGATGCAACCAAAACTAATTTGTATAATTTGCTTAAATTGCATCATGGATTCAAATTACCCCAGTGCCAAATCTCTCTTTTTTCTTTTCTTTTCTTCCTTTTGGCTCCGGCCTCGAACTCAGGACACATTTGGAGGCCTCTGCCTTGCACCTAGGACACAAGATCTATGACTCATCCACCAGCACCCTGCCCCACCCATGCCTTGTTCACCCTACTGCGAGCTCCTGGTTTCTCCCCTCCTCTTTCTCCAACCTTCTCTCCTTCCGCCTGGAGAGCCAGTTTGGTGTAGTGGTTAAGTGTGTGGACTCTCATCTGGGTTTGATTCCCCACTCCTCCGCTTGCACCTGCTGGAATGGCCTTGGGTCAGCCATAGCTCTGGCAGAGGTTGCCCTTGAAAGGGCAGCTGCTGTGAGAGCCCTCTCAGCCCCACCCACCTCACAGGGTGTCTGTTGTGGGGGAGGAAGGGGAAAGGAGATTGTGAGCCGCTCTGAGACTCTTCGGAGTGGAGGGCGGGATATAAATCCAATGTCTTCATCTACCTCACAGGGTGTCTGTTGTGGGGGAGGAAGGGAAAGGAGATTGTGAGCTGCTCTGAGACTCTTCGGAGTGGAGGGCGGGATATAAATCCAATATCTTCATCTACCTCACAGAGTGTCTGTTGTGGGGGAGGAAGGGAAAGGAGATTGTGAGCCGCTCTGAGACTCTTCGGAGTGGAGGGCAGGATATAAATCCAATATCTTCATCTACCTCACAGAGTGTCTGTTGTGGGGGAGGAAGGGAAAGGAGATGGTGAGCCGCTCTGAGACTCTTCGGAGTGGAGGGCGGGATATAAATCCAATGTCTTCATCTACCTCACAGGGTGTCTGTTGTGGGGGAGGAAGGGAAAGGAGATTGTGAGCCGCTCTGAGACTCTTCGGAGTGGAGGGCGGGATATAAATCCAATGTCTTCATCTACCTCACAGGGTGTCTGTTGTGGGGGAGGAAGGTCAAGGAGATTGTGAGCCGCTCTGAGACTATTCGGAGTGGAGGGCGGGATATAAATCCAATATCTTCATCTACCTCACAGGGTGTCTGTTGTGGGGGGGGGGAAGGGAAAGGAGATTGTGAGCCGCTCTGAGACTCTTCGGAGTGGAGGGCGGGATATAAATCCAATGTCTTCATCTACCTCACAGGGTGTCTGTTGTGGGGGGGGGGGGAAGGTAAAGAAGATTGTGAGCTGCTCTGAGACTCTTCGGAGTGGAGGGCGGGATATAAATCCAATATCTTCAACTACCTCACAGGGTGTCTGTTGTGGGGGGGGGGGAAGGGAAAGGAGATTGTGAGCCGCTCTGAGACTCTTCGGAATGGAAGGCGGGATATATATCCAATATCTTCAACTACCTCACAGGGTGTCTGTTGTGGGGGGGGGGGAAGGGAAAGGAGATTGTGAGCCGCTCTGAGACTCTTCGGAGTGGAGGGCGGGATATAAATCCAATATCTTCAACTACCTCACAGGGTTCTGTTGTGGGGGGGGGGAGGGAAAGGAGATTGTGAGCCGCTCTGAGACTCTTCGGAATGGAGGGCGGGATATAAATCCAATATCTTCATCTACCTCACAGGGTGTCTGTTGTGGGGGGGGGAAGGGAAAGGAGATTGTGAGCCGCTCTGAGACTCTTCGGAGTAGAGGGCGGGATATAAATCCAATATCTTCAACTACCTCACAGGGTGTCTGTTGTGGGGGGTGGAAGGGAAAGGAGATTGTGAGCCGCTCTGAGACTCTTCGGAGTGGAGGGCGGGATATGAATCCAATATCTTCAACTACCTCACAGGGTGTCTGTTGTGGGGGGGGGGGAAGGGAAAGGAGCTTGTGAGCCGCTCTGAGACTCTTCGGAGTGGAGGGCGGGATATAAATCCAATATCTTCATCTACCTCACAGGGTGTCTGTTGTGGGGGGGGGGGAAGGGAAAGAAGATTGTGAGCTGCTCTGAGACTCTTCGGAGTGGAGGGCGGGATATAAATCCAATATCTTCAACTACCTCACAGGGTGCCTGTTGTGGGGGGGGGGACAGGAAAGGAGATTGTGAGCCGCTCTGAGACTCTTCGGAGTGGAGGGCGGGATATAAATCCAATATCTTCATCTACCTCACAGGGTGTCTGTTGTGGGGGGTGGGGAAGGTAAAGAAGATTGTGAGCCGTTCTGAAACTTTTTGGAGTGAAGGGCGGGATATAAATCCAATATCTTCTTCTTTTTCTCACTTCCCTCACATCCAGATCTGATTGGCCTCGTTCATTTCTTTCCACAACACATGAATTCTGCTTAGCTTAGATAACGCCAAGGATGACACAGAACTGGGAGGGGCTGCCGATGTTTTGGAGAACATGTTACCCCACTGGCTTGCAATCTGTTCCGGCGTGAACTTGCGCAAGAGAAATCCATCTTCTCACACAGACGGAGCTGCAACGCGCAAGCGGTGCCCCAGTTTTCTGTTGTCTTAAGTTCAGGTTGCCCTGACCTGGATAACTCAAGACAGCGCAAACTCATCAAATCTCAGAAGCTAATTTTATTTATTGATTTCGTTTCTATTCCGTCCATTCCTGGGAAAGAGCTCAGGGCAGATAAGCAGTGCTGGAGACCACTGAGGAGAGGGTTAGGGTTAGGGGTTAAGGTTAAGGTTAGGGTGAGGGTTAGGGTTAAGGGTTAAGGTTATGGTGAGGGTTAGGGTTAGGGGTTAAGGTTAGGGTGAGGGTGAGGGGTTAAGGTTAGGGTGAGGGTTAGGGGTTAAGGTTAGGGTGAGGGTTAGGGTTAAGGGTTAAAGTTAAGGTGAGGGTGAGGGTGAGGGTTAGGGGTTAAGGTTAGGGTGAGGGTTAGGGGTTAAGGTTAAGGTTAGGGTGAGGGTTAGGGGTTAAGGTTAAGGTTAGGGTGAGGGTTAGGGTTAAGGTTTAAAGTTATGGTGAGGGTGAGGGTTAGGGTTAGGGGTTAAGGTTAGGGTGAGGGTTAGGGGTTAAGGTTAGGGTGAGACCAGTAAGCAGAGTTAGAGACCACTGAGGAAGTCCAGGGTCGCTGTGCAGAGGCAGGCAAGGGCAAACCACCTCTGGGTGTCTTTTGCACTGAACTGGATGGCCCAGATTAGCCCAGTCTTGTTAGAAGCTAAGGAGGGCTGGCCCTGGGACTTAGATCGGAGATGACCAAGGAAGTCCAGGGTCGCTGTGCAGAGGCAGGCAAGGGCAAAACACCTCTGGGTGTCTTTTGCACTGAACTGGATGGCCCAGATTAGCCCAGTCTTGTTAGAAGCTAAGGAGGGCTGGCCCTGGGACTTGGATCGGAGATGACCAAGGAAATCCAGGGTTGCTGTGCAGAGGCAAGCAACAGCAAACCACCTCTGCATGTCTTTTGCACTCAACTGGATGGCCCAGGCTAGCCCAGTCATGTTAGAAGCTAAGGAGAGCTGGCCCTGGGACTTGGATCGGAGATGACCAAGGAAATCCAGGGTTGCTGTGCAGAGGCAGGCAAGGGCAAACCACCTCTGCGTGTCTTTTGCACTGAACTGGATGGCTCAGACTAGCCCAGTTTTGTTAGAAGCTAAGGAGAGCTGGCCCTGGGACTTGGATCGGAGATGACCAAGGAAGTCCAGGGTTGCTGTGCAGAGGCAGGCAAGGACAAACCACCTCTGGGTGTCTTTTGCACTGAACTGGATGGCTCAGACTAGCCCAGTCTTGTTAGAAGCTAAGGAGAGCTGGCCCTGGGACTTGGATCGGAGATGACCAAGGAAGTCCAGTGTTGCTGTGCAGAGGCAAGCAACAGCAAACCACCTCTGTCCATCTCTTGCCTTGAAATCCCTCTGGGATAAGTACAACTCAGCTGTGACTTGATAGCCGTTTCCACCGCCGAATGCAGGTTATGTTTTCTGTGTTTCCCTCGTCCCCCAAGTTGACCATGAGGACCAGGGCTTATTTTTTTTTAGCAAGAACTCCTTTGCATATTAGGCCACCCACCCCTGACGGAGCTGATCCTCCAAGAGCTTACCGGGCTTTTCTTACAGGGTCTACTGTAAGCTCTTGGAGGATCAGCTGCATCAGGGGTGTGTGGCCTAATAGGCAAAGGAGTTCCTGCTACAAAAAATGCCCTGATGAGGACTGTCAGTCAAACATCACGAATGTTCCTGACCCAGTTCCCAAGCACATGAAGTTAAGTATTGGGTCAGGATGATGGGAAATGGGAAAAAGAAGCATAAACTGTCTCTTCTGGGCTCCTTCCCCACCCCCTACCCCAACTCCGGCAGTTGCTGTTGGTCCCAGAGTCAGCTCCACATGACCCCGGTGAGTCTTCTCCAGTGGGACAAAGAGGGGGTCCATTCCATGCTGGGAAAAAGGTGTGAGGGAAGAAAAAAAAGGAGGAGGAGACAGAGACTCTGGAGGTCCCAACTCTATGGTTCTAGGAGGAGGAGAAGTTCCCACTGAGGACCTTGCAGTTGAAGGTGGACTAAAAGTTCTCATGGCTGAACAGGAGAGGACACATGTAAAATGCAGTTAAGCCCTGAGATGATAGACAACCCCTCCATGACACGGAGAAGATGGCTCCAGTTACAGGCGAAAGACCAGTAGATAAATATCAGGATGTCTGCCTGCAAGGTACCATTACATCCTCATCGTGTTTGCATCCCCTGTCCATATTGACCAGGGGCAGTCCCTTTTTCTGGATAAATCACTGTCCATATTTTGTACTTTTATAGGATATCGTGTCCCAGTGCAACTCTGCATGAGTTGCTGTTTTTCAGGGTGTTGCTCACTTTCCAAGAATCTCAAATTTAAGTCTTGGAGTCAACAATGGAAACATCTGACCCCTGCTGCAGTAAACATATGAACATATGAAGCTGCCTAATACTGAATCAGACTGACCTCGGTCCATTAGAGTCAGTATTGTCTTTTCAGACTGGCAGTGGCTCTTATGTTCTTATGTGACTCAGAGTGTTGGACTGGATGGGACATTGGCCTGATCCAATATGGCTTCTCTTATGTGACCCAGAGTGTTGGAGTGGAGGGGCCACTGGCCTGATCCAACATGGCTTCTCTTATGTTCTTATGTGACCCAGAGTGTTGGACTGGATGGGCCATTGGCCTGATCCAAGATGGCTTCTCTTGTGTTCTTACGTGACCCAGAGTGTTGGACTGGATGGGCCATTGGCCTGAACCAGCGTGGCTTCCCTTATGTTCTTATGTGACCCAGAGTGTTGGACCGGATGGGCCATTGGCCTGATCCAACATGGCTTCTCTTATGTTCTTATGTGACTCAGAGTGCTGGACTGGAGGGGCCACTGGCCTGATCCAACATGGCTTCTCTTATGTTCTTATGTGACACAGAGTGTTGGACTGGATGGGCCATTGGCCTGATCCAACATGGCTTCTCTTCTGTTCTTATGTGACACAGAGTGTTGGACTGGATGGGCCGTTGGCCTGATCCAACATGGCTTCTCTTCTGTTCTAATGTGACACAGAGTGTTGGACTGGATGGGGCATTGGCTTGATCCAACAGGGCTTCTCTTATGTTCTTATGTGACACAGAGTGTTGGACCGGATGGGCCATTGGCCTGATCCAACATGGCTTCTCCTTATGTGACTCAGAGTGCTGGACTGGAGGGGCCACTGGCCTGATCCAACATGGCTTCTCTTCTGTTCTTATGTAACCCACAGGTGTGTAAGCAACCAAAATGAAACAGAGATAAGGGTGGCAGAGATAAAAAAAAAAAAAAAAGCAATGCTTCCATGTATAAATTAGTCTCAACTGTGCTTTGGAAAGCTAACACCAATAAACACCAATAACACAAAAATATAACTGATCTTATCAAATTGTATTTATAGCAGACGAAACATCAGCAGGAGAAGAGCCAAATGCCTAATGACATATTTTTTTAAAAAAACCCCCCAAAAGTCCACAAAGGTCATTTCCTTTTTCTTAAGTCATTTTCATAGAGGGGGCAGGTCCAATTTCCTGCGGAGCGAATAGAAAGAAGGGCCGCCTTAAGAACACCGGGAGGAACTGGAGAACGTCAGCTGGTCAAAGTGGATTCTCAGACGTGCAGGAAATTTCTAATTTTTACTGCATAAGAGCTAAACGAGGTATCCGCAAATTCAGAGCCCGCTTTTGCCTTCTCGGCTTTCTCTAAGCTCCAGTCATGACAAGGCATTTCTCACTAAGATCCACAGCTTTACTTTTTTACAGTTCCAGAGAGGTTACTAAGCTGCACTTTCAAGGACAGCACTGCGAGAACTGTGGCTGACCGAAGGCCATTCCAGCAGCTGCAAACGGAGGAGTGGGGAATCCCAATTTGGTGTAGTGGTTAAACGTGTGGACTCTCATCTGAGAGAACTGGGTTTGATTCCCCACTCCTCCTCTTGCAGCTGCTGGAATGGCCTTGGGTCACCAATGGCTCTCATGGGAGTTGTCCTTGAAAGAGCAGCTTCTGTCAGCGCTCTGTCAGCCCCACCCACCTCCCAGGGTGTCTGTTGCGGAGGAGGAAGGTGAAGGAGATTGTGAGCTGCTCTGAGTCCCTGATTCGGAGAGAAGGGTGGGGTATAAATCTGCGGTCTTCTTCTTCTTCAAACCTGGTTCTCCCAGATAAGAGTCCACACACTTAACCACTGCACCAAACTGGCTCTCCTGAGTTGTGCTAACGAGCTCCAGCACCTCTTTTCCTAGGAAATGACCCCTGAAGGTGGGACTTAGAATCATAGAATTGGAAGGGACCTCCAGGGTCATCTAGTCCAACCCCTCCAGGGTCATCTAGTCACAAACACCTCCCCCTAAATTCACAGGATTCTCATTGCTTCCAGATGGCCATCTAGCCTCTGTTTAAAAACCTCCAAGGAAGGAGAGCCCACCACCTCCCAAAGAGGAAGCCTGTTCCACTGAGGAACCGCTCTAACGGTCAGGAAGCTTCCTAATGTTGAGCCGGAAACTCTTTTGATTTAATTTCAATTCACTGGTTCTGGTCCTACATTCTGGAGCCACAGCAAACAATTCCACACCATCCTCTATAGGACAGCCCTTCAAGTACTTGAAGACAGTGATCGTATCACCTCTCAGCCGCCTCCTCTCCAGGCTAAACATCCCCAGCTCCTTCAACCTTTCCTCATAGGACTTGGTCTCCAGACCCTTCTATATGACAGCCCTTCAAGTACTTGAAGACAGTGATCGTATCACCTCTCAGCCGCCTCCTCTCCAGGCTAAACATCCTCAGCTCCCTCAACCTTTCCTCATAGGACTTGGTCTCCAGACCCCTCAGCATCTTTGTCGTCCTCCTCTGGACCCCTTCCAGCTTGTCTCTATTCTTCTTCAAATATGGTGCCCAAAAGTGAACACAAGACTCCAGGTGAGGTCTTACCAGAGCAGAGTAAAGCGACAGCATCACTTCACGTGTTTCGGACACTAGACTTCTGTTGATGCAGCCCAAAATTGCATTGGCCTTTTTAGCCACCGCATCACACTGTTGACTCATGTTCAGCGTCGGATCCACTAAGACCCCCGAGATCCTTTTCGCACGGACTACTGCTAAGACAAGTCTCCCCCCATCCTATAACCATGCATTGGATTTCTCCAACCTAAGTGCAGAACTTTACATTTATCCCTGTTAAAATTCATTCTCTTGTAGAGGAGAGGGGGAGGCCTCAGCATGTCGCAGGGCCGTCGAGTCCGCCCTCGAGGGCAGCCATTTTCTCCAGGGGAACTGATCTCTGAACTCTAGAGATTCTGAGATGTCTAAGAGGCCCACCTGGAGGCTGGAAATGTCATCCCCTTCCAAGTGATAGTGCCTGCGGTCTCATTACAGCCCTCACGGCACTTAGGGTTTTTTTTTTATATATATATATATCTTACTGAAGAGAAAATTTACGGCCTGGCAGAAAGGTGATCCATACAGCTTCCAGGTTCTGGAAGCTGTCCTGGAATGTTTTATGGACTGCTGGAATGGCAGAAAGTTGATGACCCCTCTCCTTCCATTAATATCCTGCAGAAGAGCTGGGTTGTAGCAGTTTAACTGCTGTTTAACGAAGCGATAATTTCGCCCCCTTACAGATTGTTCTTGGCGAGCAATGGTTCACGTCCAATGTTTTAAAAGCCTGTTATCGGGGTCCGGCCAAATAGGTTTGAGGTAGGGTTGCCAATCACCATGTGGCGGCAGGAGATCCCCCGGTTTGGAGACCCTCCCCCCGCTTCAGGGTCGTCAGAAAGCAGGGGAGGGGAGGGAAATGTCTGCTGGGAACTCTATTATTCCCTATGGAGATTTATTCCCATAGAAAATCATGGAGAATTGATCCGTGGGTATCTGAAGCTCTGGGGGGGCTGTTTTTTTGGGGTAGATGTGCCAAATTTTCAGTATAGCATCTAGTGCCTTTCCCCAAAATACCCCCCAAGTTTCAAAAAGATTGCATCAGGGGGTCCAATTCTTTGAGCCTTAAAAGAAGGTGCCCCTATCCTTCATTATTTCCTATGGAAGGAAGGCATGGAAAAGGTGTGCCGTCCCTTTAAATGTGATGGCCAGAACTCCCTTTGGAGTTCAATGATGCTTGTCACAGCCTTGATCTTGGCTCCACCCCCAATGTCTCCTGGCTCCACCCCCCCAAAGTCTCCTGGCTCCACCCCCGAAGTCCCCAGATATTTCTTGAATTCGACTTGGCAACCCTAGTTTGAGGCCTAAAATAGAAGAACGCAGGAAGTCAACGCCTTGATGCTTGGCCAGTCCGCCATGAGCTTTTCCTGCACAAGCCCCGTTGAAGTGATTTCCTTATCACTACCCTTCCAGGAAGCCCCACCAAACAATGGGCACATCCACAAACCAATTGCCCTTTCACCACACCCCCTCCAGCCTAGAAATAGCAGCTCTCCAGCAGCCCTGGCCTCACTCAATGCACAGCAGCCAAGAAGGTCAGAGCACTTGCTCCAGCTGCAACGCCACTGAGGATGTTCTCCGCAGCCGAGAACGAAACGCCTGGAAGGAAAACTTTCTCCAGTAGAACACGGCACTTGAGCCCGAAAGATTCTACAAACCCTAATGCTGTTACCAGCCGTGAAAACGTGAAATCTTTGAAGTGATTCGCATTTGGTGGATTGGGAACCGCAAGGGGAACCCTCCGTTTTCAGAAGTGGGAAACCTAGGGTTGCCAAGTCCAATTCAGGAGACTTTGGGGGTGGAGCCAGGAGACATCGGGGGCGGAGCCAGGAACAAGGGTGTGACAAGCCATCACATTTAAAGGGACGGCACACCTTTTTAAATGCCTTCCTTCCATAGGAAATAGTGAGGGATAGGGGCACCTTCTTTTGGGGCTCATAGAATTGGACCCCCTGGAGACTCTGAAGCAGGGGATTGGCCTCTCTACTCGTGAGTTGCTGCCAACTTCTTCAAAGTAACACAGACACACCATCCCAAGAGGAAGCCTTTCAATCGGAGACTGAAGCCTCTGGAGGGGGAAAGGCACAAGGTCCTCTGGGGGCGGGGCTTCCCCCCATTGGCCAGCTGACTGAGGGTGGGAAGGAGCCTGAGAAAGCGGAAGAACCCCCGCTGGGACCTGGGGATTGGTCAAGCCTAGGTAAACCCCTGAGTACCAGCACCTGGAATCAAACTCCTGAGAAGTCCTAAGCCTCTATGCTCTGTTTAGGGTTGCCAATCCCCAGGTGACGGCAGGGCATCCCCCGGTTTGGAAGCCCTCCCTCCGCTTCAGGGTAATCAGAAAGCAGGGGGAGGGGAGGGAAATGTCTGCTGAGGTAGAGGCACCAAATTTTCAGTACACCATCCAGCGCCTCTCCCCAAAATACCTCCCAAGTTTCAAAAAGATTGGACCAGGGGGTGCAATTCTGTGAGTCCCAAAAGAAGGTGCCACTATCCTTCATTATTTCCTATGGAAGGAAGGTATTTAAAATGGTGTGCGGCCCCTTTAAATGAGATGGCCAGAACTCCCTTTGGAGTTCAATGATGCTTGTCACACCCTTTCTCCTGGCTCCACCCCCAAAGTCCCCAGATATTTCTTGGGTTGGACTTGGCAACCCTAGCCCTGTTGTTGGCCCCCTAGAGCAGGGGTCCTCAATCCCCGGGTCGTGGACCGGTACTGGGCCATGGCCTGTCCTTAATCTGGCTGCCCAGCCTTGCCACCCGCCATGACCTCACACAGCCTCGCCACCCCCCGCCCCCAGTGCTCCTCCCCCCCCCATGGCTTCTCCTGCTCCTCCCTCCATTTTTACAATATTAAGGCTGAGGAAGTGGAGGACGGTGAGCAGTGGGGTGCTGCAGGGCTCGGTACTGGGTCCCATGCTCTTTAATTTGTTCATAAATGATTTGGAGTTTGGAGTAAGCAGTGAAGTGGCCAAGTTTGCGGATGACACTAAATTGTTCAGGGTGGTGAGAACCAGAGAGGATTGTGAGGAACTCCAAAGGGATCTGTTGAGGCTGGGTGAGTGGGCGTCAACGTGGCAGATGCGGTTCAATGTGGCCAAGTGCAAAGTAATGCACATTGGGGCCAAGAATCCCAGCTACAAATACAAGTTGACGGGGTGTGAACTGGCAGAGACTGACCAAGAGAGAGATTTGAGGTTGTGGTAGACAACTCACTGAAAATGTCAAGACAGTGTGCGATTGCAATAAAAAAGGCCAACGCCATGCTGGGTATTATTAGGAAGGGAATTGAAAACAAATCAGCCAGTATCATAATGCCCCTGTAAAAATCGATGGTGCGGTCTCATTTGGAGTACTGTGTGCAATTCTGGTCACCGCACCTCAAAAAGGATATTATAGCATTGGAGAAAGTCCAGAGAAGGGCAACTAGAATGATTAAAGGGCTGGAGCACTTTCCCTATGAAGAAAGGTTGAAACGCTTAGGGCTCTTTAGCTTGGAGAAACGTCGACTGAGGGGTGACATGATAGAGGTTTACAAGATTATGCATGGGATGGAGAAGGTAGAGGAAGAAGTCCTTTTCTCCCTTTCTCACAATACAAGAACTCGTGGGCATTCAATGAAATTGCTGAGCAGTCGGGTTAGAACGGATAAAAGGAGGTACTTCTTCACCCAAAGGGTGATTAACATGTGGAATTCACTGCCACAGGAGGTGGCGGTGGCTACAAGCATAGCTAGCTTCAAGAGGGGGTTAAACAAAAATATGGAGCAGAGGTCCATCACTGTGGCTATTAGCCACAGTGTGTGTGTGTGTGTATGTGTGATACAGAGTGTAATACAGAGTGTTGGACTGGATGGGCCATTGGCCTGATCCAACATGGCTTCTCTTATGTTCTTCTGTGACACAGAGTGTTGGACTGGATGGGCCATTGGCCTGATCCAACATGGCTTCTCTTATGTTCTTATGTGACACAGAGTGTTGGACTGGATGGGCCATTGGCCTGATCCAACATGGCTTCTCTTATGTTCTTATGTAACACAGAGTGTTGGACTGGATGGGCCATTGGCCTGATCCAACATGGCTTCTCTTATGTTCTTATGTAACACAGAGTGTTGGACTGAATAGGCCACTGGCTTCATCCAACATGGCTTCTCTTATGTTCTTATGTAACACAGAGTGTTGGACTGGATGGGCCACTGGCCTGATCCAACATGGCTTCTCTTATGTTCTTATGTAACACAGAGTGTTGGACTGGAGGGGCCACTGGCCTGATCCAACATGGCCTCTCTTATGTTCTTATGTGACACAGAGTGTTGGACTGGAAGGGCCACTGGCCTGATCCAACAGGGCTTCTCTTATGTTCTTATGTGACACAGAGTGTTGGACTGGATGGGCCACTGGCCTGATCCAACATGGCCTCTCTTATGTTCTTATGTGACACAGAGTGTTGGACTGGAAGGGCCACTGGCCTGATCCAACATGGCCTCTGTTATGTTCTTATGTGACACAGAGTGTTGGACTGGATGGGCCACTGGCCTGATCCAACAGGGCTTCTCTTATGTTCTTATGTGACACAGAGTGTTGGACTGGAAGGGCCACTGGCCTGATCCAACATGGCCTCTCTTATGTTCTTATGTGACACAGAGTGTTGGACTGGAAGGGCCACTGGCCTGATCCAACAGGGCTTCTCTTATGTTCTTATGTGACACAGAGTGTTGGACTGGAAGGGCCACTGGCCTGATCCAACAGGGCTTCTCTTATGTTCTTATGTGACACAGAGTGTTGGACTGGATGGGCCACTGGCCTGATCCAACATGGCTTCTCTTATGTTCTTATGTGACACAGAGTGTTGGACTGGATGGGCCATTGGCCTGATCCAACATGGCTTCTCTTATGTTCTTATGGCCATGAGGAACCTTCCGAGCTCTGTAAAGGCTGACACCCCACCTCCGCCAATCACCTGATTGGTGAGGAAATGATGCGAAACCATGGCCGCGGTGGCCAGCAGCTGCTGAAAAAGCCACACTGCTCTTGTCTCCCCACTTCCTTCTGGTTTAGGAGGGGTGTTGGTCTTTACAGAGCCCAGAAGGCACTTCACGGCCCCTTCCCCAGCCTTAATATTGTAAAAACAGAGGGAGGAAGAGGGGACAAGGGGCGGGGGGGGGAGGCTGAATTTAGTGCCCCCACCCTGCTGGCCCTGAAGCTGCGGTGGGCCAGCCGGTCCTGGGGCCAAAAAGGTTGGGGACCACTGCCCTTGAGGAACTAGCTGGCCACTGTGTGAGACAGGATGCTGGTCTGATCCAGCAGGGCTTTTCTGAGGTTCTTATGAAGGCCTCGGCCTCTCTGCCTTGTTGTTGGCCCTCCAGATAGGCTTCTCAACCCTCCCGCTCTGGCGGGAGTCCCCTGGGTTTGCAGCCTCATCTCCCGGTCTTCAAGAAGTGGGAAGCGGGGGGTGGGGGGTGGAGGGGGGGGAGAACATACCTGTAGGCTTCATTATAGAGCTCCTGAGCCGTTTGTAAAATGTCTACCCCTTTAAGGCTGGGCAGGGAGCAGGAAGGGCTTGGGAGAACAGCCCCGCCCTTTCTTTTGCTTTCGCTTTCACAGCAAGAGTTCTCCGGAAGAAGATCTGGTAAGTGTGTGTGTGTGTGTGTGTGTGTGTGTGTGTGTGTGAGGGAGGGAGGGGGCAGGGGATTCCCTGGTTTGGAGGCCCTCCCCCCTTTTAGAAAGCGTGGGGGGGAGGGAAATGTCTACTGGGCATTCTATTATTCCCTATGGAGAACGATTCCCATAGGGAATAATAGGGAATTCATCCATTGGTATTGGGGGCTCTGGGGGGGGGCTATTTTTTGAGGTAGAGGCACCAAATTTTTAGTATAACATCTAGTGCCTCTCCCCAAAATACCCCCCAAGTTTCAAAACGATTGGACCAGAGGGTCCAATTCTATGAGCCCCAAAAGATGGTGCCCCTATACTTCATTATTTCCTATGGAAGAAAGGAATTTTAAAAGGTGTGCTGTCCCTTTAAATGTGATGGCCAGAACTCCCTTGGAGTTCAATTATGCTTGTCACATCCTTGTTCTTGGCTCCACCCCCAATGTCTCCTGGCTCCACCCCCAAAGTCTCCTGGCTCCACCCCCAAAGTCCCCAGATTTTTCTTTAATTGGACTTGGCAACCCTACCTCCAGAGGAACTGATTGAACACTGTGTGCGACAGGATGTTAGACTAGATGGACCACTGGTCTGACCCAGCAGGGCTCTTCTTCATCTCCTTATGAAGGTCTCAGCCTCTATGCACTGTTGTGGCCCTCCAGAGGAACTGGTTGGCCACTGTGTGTGATGGGATGCTAGACCAAATGGACCAGTGGTCTGATTCAGCAGGGTTCTTCTGATGTTTCTATTGAGGTTTCAGCCTCTTTGCCCTGTTGCTGGACTTCCAGAGGAACTGGTTGGCCACTGTGTGAGGCAGGATGCTGGACTAGCTGGATCCTCACTGGTCTGATCCCGCAGGGCTCTTCTGATGTTCTTATGAAGGCCTCGGCCTCCATGCCCTGTTGCTGGACTTCCAGAGGAACTGATTGGCCACTGTGTGAGGCAAGAAGCTGGACTAGCTGGATCTTCACTGATCTGATCCCGCAGGGCTCTTCTGATGTTCTTATGAAGGCCTCGGCCTCCATGCCCTGTTGCTGGACCTCCAGAGGAACAGGTTGGCTGCTGCATGAGACAGGATGCTGGACTAGATGGACCCTCACTGGCCCTCTATGCACTGTTGATGGCCATTCTGAGAAACTGGTTGGCCACCGTGTGTGAAGAAGAAGAAGATATTGGATTTATATCCCGCCCTCCACTCCGAAGAGTCTCAGAGCGGCTCACAATCTTCTTTACCTTCCTCCCCCACAACAGACACCCTGCAAGGTGGGTGGGGCTGGAGAGGGCTCTCACAGCAGCTGCCCTTTCAAGGACATCCTCTGCCAGAGCTATGGCTGACCCAAGGCCATGCTAGCAGGTGCAAGTGGAGGAGTGCGGAATCAAACCCAGTTCTTCCAGATAAGAGTCCGCACACTTAACCAAATGGACCACTGGTCTGATTCAGCAGGGCTCTTCTGATGTTCTTATGAAGGCCTCAGCCTCTACTGGAAGCATAGACTCGGGAAGGCTTAGCAGGGTTGCTGTGGTGGCATGTGCGTTTGGAACCTGGCTCCAAGTTCCTCCGATCACACCCACCACTGTGCCGCCCTGCCACTCCCAGTGCCCCTTCCTCACCTGTCCACAGGTAGGTGGCAAGGCAGAGGAGAGCAGCAGAGAGGTGGGCAGTAAGGGCAAGCACAGCACAGCGGCAGTGGGGAAGGGGCGCTGGGGCGCGCATGAGGAGGTAGAGGGTGTACTCACTGCCCACCCCTAGAGCCGGGTAGTGCCCTAGCGGAGTTGGAGTTGCAGCCATAACGCTGGGTATTGTTTGCAGTCATTTCTCGTTGGGCAATGCTTTGTGTGTGTTTATAGCAACAACAACGACAATAACCTTTATTGGCACGATTTCGAACAGAACAGGGAACCAATCCATCCATCAAGCGGCAATTTGCAAATACATTAAGCGCCTCCTAGATGCTAGATATAAAAAAATTTGCAACAGTTTCAATTAACGATGGGTTCCAATCTGACAGCAAGAAGACAATCTCATATTTGTCGGGCTTCACTGTTTGCTCACTCAGACAGGGGTCAATGGGTGTGGAGTGCAGGTCAGAGTGAAAAGTACAGTTTAGGAACACGTGTTCCAAAGTTTCTACCTCTGGACGTGCACAAGTGCACAGTCTGTTAGCATAGGGGGTTTTATGGAACCTTCCAAGAAGTATCGCAGATGGTAGCACATTGAACCTCGCTTGTGAACAGGCTCCCACTGGCCACCTCTAAAGCCAGGTAGCGCTCTAGCCAGACGCCTACCTGGCCTCCTGGGACGCACCAGCCCTGCATGACTTAGGCAAGTAGACAGCCGGGTGGCAAAACCGCGTACTGACCGTATGGTGACTTGCCTGCCTGGTGCGAAGGTAGCGGACATTACGCGTGTAGTAGATAGACTGATAGACAGTGCTGGGGAGGAGCCTGTGGTCGTGGTGCATGTTGGCACCAACGATGTGGGGAAATGCAGTCGTGAGGTCCTGGAGGAAAAATTTAGGCTGCTAGGCGGGAGACTTAAGGCCAGGACCTCCAAGGTAGCCTTCTCGGAAGTGCTACCTGTTCCACGTGCAGGGCAGGAGAGACAGGCACAAATTAGAAGTCTCAATGTGTGGATGAGACGATGGTGTAAGGAGGAAGGGTTTAAGTTTGTTAGGCACTGGGATGCTTTCTGGAACAAGCGGGAGCTGTACAAAAGAGACGGTCTCCACTTGTCCCCGGATGGAACCAGGCTGCTGGCGCTTAAAATCAAAAAGGTGGCAGAGCAGTTTTTAAACTAAATCTTGGGGGAAAGCCGACAGGAGATGAAATGTCTCTGGTTCGGGAGGACTCGTCTCAAAGAGATGAAGGGTTAGCTGCTATTTTTCTACCGGGTAACGGACTGGAGTTGTCCACTGTGAAGGTGACAAACAATATGGACTGTCTGCCAGTGTCTCGAGGCGGCAGGAGGAAGGTGGCGGGCCTAGCTCGCCTGGGAAATTATAGATGTTTGTATGCAAATGCTAGAAGTGTTCAAAGTAAAATTGGTGAATTGGAATGTTTAGTGCTGGGAGAAAACATAGACATTGTGGGAATTTCAGAAACTTGGTGGAATGAGGAGAATCAGTGGGACACGGTGATTCCTGGATATAAGCTATATCGGAAGGATAGGGAGGGAAGGGTTGGAGGTGGGGTGGCTCTGTATGTCAGAGAGGATATACGGTCCAGTAAGGCTGAGATCAGAGAATTAGATTCACTTTTAGAAATGCTTTGGGTTGAAATAGAGGGCCCAAAAGGAAATTTAACTATGGGAGTTTGTTATCGCCCACCAAATCAAAAGAGAGAGGACGATTATAATATGATGGAAGGCTTAAAGATAGCGGCTAAACGTAAAAACTGTGTTGTAATAGGTGATTTTAACTACCCGCAGATTGATTGGGTCAATATGTGTTCTGGTCGAGAGAAAGAGATTGAGTTTCTTGATGCTCTCAATGACTGTGCTATGGAGCAGATGGTCTCAGAACCTACCAGGGGTGGGGCGATCCTGGATTTGGTCCTAAGTAATGCCCAAGACTTGGTGAGAGATGTAAAAGTGATTGCGCCGCTTGGGAGCAGTGACCATAATGTTATTGATTTCACCGTTTGTATAAATAGGGAGTTGTCCAAAAAGACCACCACAACCACGTTTAACTTTAAAAGGGGTAATTACACTGAGATGAGGAGGCATGTGAGGAAGAAACTGAAAGGAAAGGTACATACGGTCAAAACCCTTGAGAAAGCTTGGACGCTATTTAAAACTATAATCCTAGAAGCTCAGATAAAATACATACCACAAGTTAGGAAAGGCACAAACAGGCATAAGAAAAGGCCTGCGTGGTTAACAAATAAAGTAATGGAAGCTGTAAAAGGTAAGAAGGACTCCTTTAAGCGGTGGAAAACCAGTCCAAGTGAGATTAGTAAAAGGGAACACAGGCTGTGGCAAATCAAATGCAAGACTGTGATCAGGCAGGCAAAAAGGGACTATGAGGAGCATATTGCAAAAAACATAAAGACCAACAATAAAACTTTCTTCAAATATATTAGAAGTAGGAAACCAGCCAGGGAGGCAGTGGGGCCCTTGGATGACCATGGGGTAAAAGGACTACTGAAGGAGGATAGGGAAATGGCTGAAAAGCTAAATGAATTTTTTGCCTCCGTCTTCACTGTAGAAGACGAGAACTTTTTGCCCGCCCCAGAACCACTAATTTTGGAAGGGGTGTTGAAAGACCTGAGTCAGATTGAGGTGACAAATGAGGAGGTCCTACAACTGATAGACAAATTAAAAACTAATAAGTCACCGGGTCCGGATGGCATACATCCGAGAGTTCTGAAGGAACTCAAAGTTGAACTTGTGGATCTTCTAACAAAAATCTGTAATCTTTCATTGAAATCTGCCTCCATTCCTGAGGACTGGAAGGTAGCAAATGTCACCCCCATCTTTAAAAAAGGTTCCAGAGGAGATCCGGGAAACTACAGGCCAGTCAGTCTGACTTCAATACCGGGAAAGTTGGTAGAAACCATTATCAAGGACAGAATGAGTAGGCACATTGATGAACACGGGTTATTGAGGAAGACTCAGCATGGGTTCTGCAAGGGAAGATCTTGCCTCACTAACCTGTTGCATTTCTTTGAGGGGGTGAACAAACATGTGGACAAAGGAGACCCGATAGATGTTGTTTACCTTGACTTCCAGAAAGCTTTTGATAAAGTTCCTCATCAAAGGCTCCTTAGAAAGCTTGAGAATCATGGAGTAAAAGGACAGGTCCTCTTGTGGATCAAAAACTGGCTGAGTAATAGGAAGCAGAGAGTGAGTATAAATGGGCAGTCTTCGCAGTGGAGGACGGTAAGCAGTGGGGTGCCGCAGGGCTCGGTACTGGGTCCCATGCTTTTTAACTTGTTCATAAATGATTTAGAGTTCGGAGTGAGCAGTGAAGTGGCCAAGTTTGCGGATGACACTAAATTGTTCAGGGTGGTGAGAACCAGAGAGGATTGTGAGGAACTCCAAAGGGATCTGTTGAGGCTGGGTGAGTGGGCGTCAACGTGGCAGATGCGCTTCAATGTGGCCAAGTGCAAAGTAATGCACATTGGGACTAAGAATCCCAGCTACAAATACAAGTTGATGGGGTGTGAACTGGCAGAGACTGACCAAGAGAGAGATCTTGGGGTCATGATAGATAACTCACTGAAAGTGTCAAGACAGTGTGCATTTGCAATAAAAAAGGCCAATGCCATGCTGGGAATTATTAGGAAGGGAATTGAAAACAAATCAGCCAGTATCATAATGCCCCTGTATAAATCGATGGTGCGGTCTCATTTGGAGTACTGTGTGCAGTTCTGGTCGCCGCACCTCAAAAAGGATATTATAGCTTTAGAGAAGGTGCAGAGAAGGGCAACTAGAATGATTAAAGGGCTGGAGCACTTTCCCTATGAAGAAAGGTTGAAACGCTTGGGACTCTTTAGCTTGGAGAAACGTCGACTGCGGGGTGACATGATAGAGGTTTACAAGATAATGCATGGAATGGAGAAAGTAGAGAAAGAAGTACTTTTCTCCCTTTCTCACAATACAAGAACTCGTGGGCATTCGATGAAATTGCTGAGCAGACAGGTTAAGACGGATAAAAGGAAGTACTTCTTCACCCAAAGGGTGATTAACATGTGGAATTCACTGCCACAGGAGGTGGTGGCAGCCACAAGTATAGCCACCTTCAAGAGGGGTTTAGATAAAAATATGGAGCACAGGTCCATCAGTGGCTATTAGCCACAGTGTATGGAGCACAGGTCCATGGAGCACAGGTCCATCAGTGGCTATTAGCCACAGTGTATGGAGCACAGGTCCATCAGTGGCTATTAGCCACAGTGTATGTGTGTATATAACATTTTTTGCCACTGTGTGACACAGAGTGTTGGACTTGATGGGCCGTTGGCCTGATCCAACATGGCTTCTCTTATGTTCTTATGTTCTTATGACTGGAGTTGGAGTTGCAGCCATAACGCCGGGTATTGTTTGCAGTCATTTCTCGTTGCGCAATGCTTTGTGTATGTTTATAGGAAACAATTACCCTTTTACAGCTGTTGTTGAGCTTCATCTAACCAAGCCAGTTCTCCAGTCTATCGGGATCATCTTGATAGCTGAGCGTGCTTTTTGCCAGATAAGGGCGAGGAGATTGGTAATTAAACCACACAAACACAATTGCGTACTGTTGAAACTATCTGCTGGCTTTATAGTTCTCGAAGATATTGTCCATCAAAGCAACTAAAAGAAGGGGAGAGGCTGTTGCGGGGGGGGGGGGTCTTCCCCCCAAAAAGAGTGGAGGAAGGAACTCACCTGGAAGTGCCCACACAGACTGTATCAAGCCCAAACCGGATGGTCACAGATATTGGATTTATATCCTGCCCTCCACTCCAAAGAGTCTCAGAGCGGCTCACAATCTCCTTTCCCTTCCTCCCCAACAACAGACACCCTGTGAGGTGGGTAGGGCTGAGAGAGCTCTCACAGCAGCTTCCCTTTTAAGGACAACCTCTGCCAGAGCTCTGGCTGACCCAAGGCCATGCTAGCAGGTGCAAGTGGAGGAGTGGGGAATCAAACCCGGTTCTCCCAGATAAGAGTCCGCACACTTCACCAGTACACCAACCTGGCTCTCAAAGCATTGCTAGCTCAGCAGCTGCCCTTTCAAGGACAACCTCTGCCAGAGCTACGGCTGACCCAAGGCCATTCCAGCAGTTGCAAGTGGAGGGGTGGGGAATCAAACCCGGTTCTCCCAGATAAGAGCCCACACACTTCACCACTACACCAACCTCTGATTCCGATGGCTGATGTAGGGGAAGGGCGACCAACCCCTTGGACCGTCTTCCATGACAAAAACCTTGGTAACTAACCGTGCAATCCTACACAGAGTTACACCCTTGTAAACCCAGCGGGATTAGGATTAGGAGGGTGTAACTGTGCTCAGGACTGAAGTGTGTGCTGGAAAGTAACGTTTTATAGCCTCTAGGCTGGATTAACGTTAAGTGCTCTACTCTGGGCTGCCTTTGAAGACAACTCCGAGCTGTCAGCAGGTGCCAAATGAGGACGCCCGTCTGCCGACTGGGGTAAAGTCATACGATTATACAAAGCCAATGCTGAACTCATTGCAGCAGCCACTCATCGGCTTCCGGTTTGGTTCCAATGGCTGGTTCTTAGGGCTGGCGGGGGGAACCTCCCCTGACGTCGCTGGCATGATGACGTCACCTGCAAGTGTGGATACCATAGAGTTATTTCCCTCCCAAATTGCTAGAGCGTCCGGGAAAACCATAGCGTTTTCTCAGAAATTCCTAGGGTGGCCAGCACGTGACGTCAGAGTTTTTTCCCTCCCAAATTGCTAGAGTGTCCAGGGAAACCATAGAGTTTCCCCAGAAATGCCTAGAGTGGCCAGCATGCGACGTCATAGAGTTTTTCCCCTCCCAAATTGCTAGAGCGTCCGGGGAAACCATAGAGTTTTCCCAGAAATGCCTAGAGTGGCCAGCATGCAACGTCAAAGAGTTTTTTCTCTCCCAAATTGCTAGAGCGTCCAGGGAAACCATAGAGTTTTCCCAGAAATGCCTAGAGTGGCCAGCATGCAACGTCATAGAGTTTTTCCCCTCCCAAATTGCTAGACCATCCGGGGAAACCATAGAGTTTTCCCAGAAATGCCTAGAGTGGCCAGCATGCAACGTCATAGAGTTTTTTCCCTCCCAAATTGCTAGAGCATCTGGGGAAACCATAGGTTTACCCCAGAAATGCCTAGAGTGGCCAGCACGTGACGTTGCTGGTACGATGACGTCATTTGAGGTGATGTCATCGTGCCACACGCTCTTTGCACGTGCGAAAATAGTCCCCTGCCAGAGGACGCCAGGGACTTGGCAACCCTACTGTTTTTTTGCTGCTGAAGTCTTACGCATCTTGCGACTCGTGACTCTTCAAGACCACCTCTCAAAGACAAAGCCAATGCTTTTATGCAGGGATTTTTTAGCACCAGGAGCTCCTTTGCATATTAGGCCACACCTCCTGATGTAGCCAATCCTCCTGGAGCTTACAGTAGGCCCTGTACAAAGAGCCCTGTCAGCTCCAGGAAGATTGGCTACTTCAGGGGTGTGTGGCCTAATAGCCAAGAAACTCCTGCTACAAAAAAAGCTCTGCTTCTGTGTGTGTCAGCTATCAATCTCTTCCAACCGTCCCCTCGACACAGTCCTGCCAACGTCACCCTAGGGTTGCCATGTCCAATTCAAGAAATATCTGGGGACTTTGGGGGGTGGAGCCAGGAGCCATTGGGGGCAGAGCCAGGAGCAAGGGTGTGACAAGCATAATTGAACTCCAAGGGAGTTCTGGCCATCACATTTAAAGGGACAGCACACCTTTTAAAATGCCTTCCTTCCATAGGAAATAATGAAGGATAGGAGCACCTTCTTTTGGGGCTCATACAATTGGACCCCGTGGTCCAATCGTTTTGAAATGTGAGGGTACTTAGGGGAGAGGCACTAGATACTATACTGAAAATTTGGTGCCTCTACCTCAAAAAACAGCTCCCCCGGAGCCCCCGAAACCTCCAGATCAATTCCCCATTATACCCTATGAGAATCGATCTCCACATAGGGAATAATGAAGTGCTCAGCAGATGTTCCCCCCAACCCGTTCCTGGCAACTCTGAAGCAACGGATTGGCCTCTCTACTCACAAGTTGCTGCCAACTTCTTCAAAGTAACACAGACACACCATCCCAAGCGGAAGCCTTTCAATTGGAGACTGAAGCCTCTGGAGGGGGAAAGGCACATGGGGGCTGTGGGGGCGGGGCTTCCCCCCATTGGCCAGCTGACTGGGGGCGGGAAGGAGCCTGGGAAAGTGGAAGGACCCCCGCTGGGACCTGGGGATTGGCAAGCCTAGTGGAATCAATTGCCAGGAGAGGTTAGGGCCTTGCGGGGCCTCGCTCAGTTCTGCAAGGCCTGCAAGACCGCTCTCTTCTGGCAAGCCTTCAGTCAACTGTAGGAGAATTCTGGAGCAACTATCGTCCTGAGAATATGAGCAACATCTGATTTGTTAGCACCAACTGTAGATTGTTTTAACTTATACTCTTTAATGGTTTTATTGATTTTATGACTGCAATCATAGTATACTTTGATTTGATGGAAGCCGCCCCGAGCCCGCCTCAGCGGGGAGGGCGGGGTATAAATTGAATTAAACATAAACATACCTACAACCTGATCTTTGTTGAAAATTTGGAGATTGAACCTGGGACCTTCGGCATGCAAGACTCTCTGGCTCCGTCACAGCTCCACCCATTGATACTCATGCTCTGAATTGAACAAGGACAAATTTGGCCAGCATCTCTACGTGTGCAATGGCACATCTTTTTGTCCTTCTGGTCAATCTTCACCGTCTGCTTGGTGAACAGAAGGTCCCAGGTTCAATCCCCGGCATCTCCCACTGAAAAGGTCCAGGCAAGTAAGCGTGAAAAACCTCAGCTTGAGACCCTGGAGAGCCAGCCCTCCCGCTAGGCAAACTAAGCAGCTTCCTAGGGGGCCAGGAGGGTGGGGGGGCAAAATTGGGCTCCCCACCCCCCTCCCGTTGCCCCAGGCAAGCACCTAGTTTGTGTCAGGCTCTGTTCATTGATGTTATTGCTAACTGCTGACTACTAACCATATTGATCAATGTGCACATATGCCCACTAACCTATAGTCATAGAACAGTAAGGGGGGGAGCAATGTAGAGAGCAGCTTCCAGGGAATATCAAAGGTTGCCAGGCCTGCTTTGAAGTAGAGGGTGCCTGCCAGACTCTCACCTCCCCCCTAGAGGCGGCAAGGACATGGCCGCCGGGAATTGTAACCACCAACTGAAAAGGCAAGGGGGGGAGCCGTGTGAAACTCTCACAGGCAAGAGCAGCCTTTGTTATGGGAATCGGGGTGTAGATGCTATTGCTTTGATGTTAGATGTTAAATACCAATGATTTGAACTGCTCGCTATCAGTTCCAATACCTATCATGCTGGGGTAACTTTGGAGTATACAATAAATGCAACTTTGTTTCAAACAACAAGTCTGCTCATTTGGAAACTTCAATGAACCTTTGCTGAGAGTTTGCCCCCCACCCCCGCTGCTACCGCCGCCCACCACCGCCCACCCCTCCATTCCCTTCCCTCCCTTCACCTCCCTCCTCCGCGCCTCCCCACTGCGCCTTCTCCCTTCAGACCCTTTCCCACCCACCCCGTGCCAATTTCAACACTGCATTCCGGCTCCCTAAAGCCCCCGCTCCCCAGCCGAACACTCGAATTGTGGGTAAAACTGCGCTGCGGGGCCAAGCTGCGCTCACCATCTCTCAGGAACAGCATGCTGCCGCTGACTCCTCCCCTCCCCACTTCCTGGATGCGAGAGGAGGCAGCGGGGGGGTTGCTCTTTCAGGACGCTGTTCCTGAGAGACGGTGAGCGCAGTCCGGCCCCGCGGCGTGGTTTTAGCCGCTATTCGAGCAGCCGGGGAGAGGTATTTTTAGAGGGCCAGAACGTGGCGCTAGAGCCGGTTCCAGCGTTGAAATTGTCACGGGGTGGGTGGCCCCTTCTTTCAGGGCTCATAGAATTGGACCTCCAGGTGCAATCTTTTTGAAGCTTAGAGAACTTTTTGAGGAGAGTCATCAGATGCTATGCTGAAAATTTGGTGCCTCTACCTTAAAACACAGCCCCTCCAGAGCCCCAGATACCTCCAGATCAATTCTCCATTATGCCCTAAGAGAATCAATCTCCATAGGGAACAATGAGGTGCCCAGCAGACATTTCCCTCCCTCCAGCCCTCGTTTCTGATGAGTCTGAAGTGGGGGATTGGCATCTCTACTCACGAGTCGCTGAACTTCCAACTTCTTCAATGTAACACAGAGCAACCTAAGGTTCAAGTTTACCTTTCCTATGCAAAGGGCCTCTGAAAAGATTGTGCAACCAACGGAGGGTCTCTGGGCTGCCTTCACAGCCACTGGGAGCAGCCATGTTGTTCTGCCTGCTCCCTCCGCCCCCCCTTCAGCCTTAAAGACACAGACACACCATCCATTCAGCCTTGAAGACACATCATCCCAAGTGGAGTCTGAAGCCTCCAGAGGTGGAAAGGCACTTGGGGGCTGTGGGGGCGGGGAGCGGGAAGGAGCCTGGGAAAGCAGGAGAACCCCCGCTGGGCCCTGGGGATTGGCAAGGCTAGAAGAAGAGGAGAAGGAGGAGGAAACAAGGAGGAGGACTTGAAAAGGAAGGGGAGATTGGATTTATACACTGCCCTTCACTTGGAATCTCCTTTCCCCTCCTCTCCCTCTGTGAGGTAGGCAGGGCTGAGAGAGCTCTGACAGAAGCGGCTCTTGAGCACAACAGCTCTGACAGAGTTATGACTGACCCAAGGTCATACCAGCAGGTCCAGGTGAAGGTGTGGGGAATCAAACACAGTTCTCCCAGATTAGAGTAGGACACTTAGCCATTACACCAAACTGACTCTTAAATAAAATTAAGTAAATTA
This sequence comes from Heteronotia binoei, assembly GCF_032191835.1. NCBI lineage: Eukaryota > Metazoa > Chordata > Lepidosauria > Squamata > Gekkonidae > Heteronotia > Heteronotia binoei. The sequence goes on along the minus strand of NC_083228.1, from coordinate 144,434,820 downwards.
ATGGGCTCCGTAGTGTTAGGACAGTATCACTATTTGCTCCCTGATTGGCTAGGATGGCTTTGATGATTATTCCTATTGAGAAGGAAAAATTGTAGAATCCTAGAGTTGGAAGGGACCTTCAGGGTCATCTAGTCCAACCCCCTGCACAATGCAGGAAACTCCCAAATGCCTCCCCCCAAATTCACAGGATCTTCATTGCAGTCAGATGGCCCTCTAGCCTCTGTTGAAAAACCTCCAAGGAAGGAGAGCCCACCACTTCCCGAGGAAGCCTGTTCCACTGAGGAACTGCTCTAACGGTCAGGAAGTTCTTCCTAATGTTGAGCTGGAAACTCTTACGTTCTCCAAGGAAATCTCATATCATTACATTGGAAGCCACCTCAGGTTCCTATAAGGCAGGGGTGGCCAAACTTGCTTAAAATAAGAGCCACATAGAATAAACATCAGATGTTTGAGAGCCAGAAGGAAGGAAGGCAGATGGGGGAGGAAGAAGCTGGGAAGAAAGCAACTTTAAGTTTAAATGCATTCTCCAAGCTGCCAGCTGGTTTAGCTTGAAGAAGTGATTTAAAGAGAAAAATGCCTTCTTCAAGCCAGTCGACAGAGTGGTGGGGGCTTCAAGAGCCACACAATATGTGTGAAAGAGCCACATGTGGCTCCTGAGCCACAGTTTGGCCACCCTGGCTATAAAAAAGTGTCAAATAGAAGAAGAAGATAGAAGATATTGGATTTATATCCTGCCCTCCAGTCCGAAGAGTCTCAGTGCGGCTCACAATCTCCTTTACCTTCCTCCCCCACAACAGACACCCTGTGAGGTAGGTGCGGCTGAGAGGGCTCTCACAGCAGCTGCCCTTTCAAGGACAACCTCTGCCAGAGCCATGGCTGACCCAAGGCCATGCCAGCAGCTGCAAATGGAGGAGCGCGGAAGAAGAAGATATTGGATTTACATCCCGCCCTCCACTCCGAATCTCAGAGTGGCTCACAATCTCCTTTATCTTCCTCCCCCACAACAGACACCCTGTGAGGTAGGTGGGGCTGAGAGGGCTCTCACAACAGCTGCCCTTTCATTGACAACTCTTGCAATAGCTATGGCTGACCCAAGACCATTCCAGCAGCCGCAAGTGGAGGAGTGGGCAATCAAACCGGGTTCTCCCAGATAAGAGTCTGCACACTTCACCCCTACACCAATATTTTAAATAAAAATAAGACCAGCTTCTTAAACATTAGGGCTATTTAAACCAGCTTCTTCGACATTTTGAGACCAGCTTCTTAAACATTAGGGCTATTTAGGAGAAATGCTTCAGTCCACCCGGCACTCAAAAGTTTGACTTTAGTTTTGAGCATTGAAATGGGCACACATCAACCTGACTTTTATATCACTCATCGTTAGAGGCAGTTAGAGAAAGCGTGGGTTTTTGCCATTTCTTGCAGCCCGAGCTGCGACGTGGCAAGTGGGGAGTCCCATTTATGTTGGTGCATTTACTTCCCCATGAGAAAGGGCATGTGTTTACGACAAGAATGTAGAACAACAAGATAAGATCTATGGTGATTCCCCTTTTGCATGGGTTTGTATGATTTGCTTATTCAACCAGGTAGAACCAGCCTGACTTTATTAGAAAGGCATAAAAAAAACATAAAAAACAGTAAAAATAAAAAAGGAACAGGGAATATAAGAATGCAATTTTGGGCTGTATCAACAGAAGTCTATTGTCCAGATCACGCGAAGTGATGGTATCGCTTTACTCTGCTCTGGCAAGACCTCACCTGGAGTCTTGTGTTCAGTTTTGGGCACCACATTTTAAGAAGGATACAAACAAGCTGGAAGGGGTCCAGAGGAGGGCGACGAAGATGGTGAGGGGTGTGGAGACTTGTCCTATGAGGAAAGCTTGAAGGAGCTGGGGATGTTTAACCCGGAGAGGAGGTGGCTGAAAGGTGATAGGATCACCATCTTCAAGTCGTTGAAGGGCTGTCAGATAGAGGATGGTGTGGAATTGTTTTCTGTGGCCCCAGAAGGTAGGACCAGAACCAAGGGGTTGAAATTAAATCAAGAGTTTCCATCTCAACATTAGGAAGAACCTCCTGACCGTTAGAGCGATTCCTCAGTGGAACAGGCTTCCTCCTTGGGAGGTGGTGGGCTCTCCTTCCTTGGAGGTTTATAAGCAGAGGCCGGATGGCCATCTGACAGCAATGCGGATCCTGTGAATTTAGGGAGAGGTGTTTGTGGGTTTCCTGCCTTGCGCAGGGGGTTGGACTAGATGACCTTGGAGGTCCCTTCCAACTTTATGATTCTATGATTCTAAGAAGCAGAGAACAATGCTTAGTGTTAGGACTCTGCTATTTGGCTGTTGCATCTCTTGATTAAAATAGCGATGCACTGCCTGTTTGAGAGACTAGAGTCACTTTGACCTGACCTTACATACTGAGTGTATTTTAAGCACTATTTTTTTTTCCCCATCAAGTCACCGCTGATTTATGGAGACTCCATAGGGTTTGCAAGGCAAGACACCAACAGAGATGGTTTGTCCTTGTCTGCCTCTGTATAGTGACCCTGGACATCTTTGGTGGTCTCCCATCCAAATACCGGGCAGGTTGGCTTGCCAGTCCCCAAGTGGGGGTGGGGGATACCCCGGTTTGGAGGCCCTCCCACACTAGGGTTCTCAGAAAGCAGAGGGGGGGAAGGGAAACGTCTGCAGGGCACTCCATTATATCCTAAAGAGTTCAATCCCCTTAGAGCAGGGTTTTTTTTGAGTAGTAGAAGAAGATGATATTGGATTTATATCCCGCCCTCCACTCCGAAGAGTCTTAGAGGGGCTCACAGTCTCCTTTCCCTTCCTCCCCCACAACAGACACCCTGTGAGGTAGATGAAGATATTGGATTTATATCCCGCCTGCCACTCCGAAGAGTCTCAGAGCGGCTCACAATCTCCTTTATCTTCCTCCCCCACAACAGACACCCTGTGAGGTAGATGAAGATATTGGATTTATATCCCGCCCTCCACTTCGAAGAGTCTCAGAGCGGCTCACAATCTCCTTTCCCTTCCTCCCCCACAACAGACACCCTGCGAGGGAGGTGAAGATATTGGATTTATATCCCACCCGCCACTACTGAAGAGTCTCAGAGTGGCTCACAATCTCCTTTATCTTCCTCCCCCACAACAGACACCCTGCGAGGTGGGTGGGGCTGAGAGGGCTCTCGCAGAAGCTGCCCTTTCAAGGACAATTCCTGCGACAGCTATGGCTGACCCAAGGCCATGCTAGCAGGTGCTAGCAGGTGCTAGCAGCCGCCCTGAGTCCGCTTGCGGAGAGGGCGGGATATAAGTCAAATGTAATAAATAAATAAATAAGTGGAGGAGAGGGGAATCAAACCTGGTTCTCCCAGATAAGAGTCTGCGCACGTAACCACTACACCAAACTGGCTCTCCACACCAAACTGGTTCTCAAAGATGGGAGGTGCACGTGAGTAGGCAGAGTGAGCCAGTTTGGTGTAGAGAGCCAGTTTGGTGTAGTGGTAAAGTGCATGAACTCTTAATCTGGGAGAACCGGCTCACAATCTCCTTTATCTTCCTCCCCCACAACAGACACCCTGTGAGGTGGTTGGGGCTGAGAGAGCTCCTCCAGAAGCTGCCCTTTCAAGGACAGCTCTGCCAGAGCACTTAACCACTACACCAAACTGGCTCCTTCCTTGGAGGTTTTTAAGTAGAGGCTGGAAGGCCACCTGACAGGAACGCACAGGAACGCAGTTCCCATTGGTTTTCTTCATAGGGAAAGTGTTCCAAACCTTTAATCATTCTAGTTGCCCTTTTCTGCACTTTTTCCAATGCTATAATATCCTTTTTGAGGTGCGGTGACCAGAATTGCACACAGTATTCCAAATGAGACCACACCATCGATTTATACAGGGGCATTATGATACTGGCTGATTTGTTTTCAATTCCCTTCTAATAATTCCCAGCATGGCGTTGGCGTTTTTTATTGCAATCGCACACTGTCTTGACATTTTCAGTGAGTTGTCTACCACGACCCCAAGATCTCTCTCTTGGTCAGTCTCTGCCAGTTCACACCCCATCAGCTTGTATTTGTAGCTGGGATTCTTGGCCCCGGTGTGCATTACTTTGCACTTGGCCACATTGAACCTCATCTGCCACGTTGAACCATATCTGCCAATACATATATTAAGAAGAATATTTTTAACCGCAGCATTTTTCACATATTAATTTAGCATTATCTTACAGTCCATTTGACAATATACAACGTTTTTCTCCATCTGCTAGGACTTCCTGAAGTCCAATTCCCCCCCCCATTCAAATTTTTATTAATTTTTTTCCGTTTATGCAGAATAAAGCAAACCATACTAAACCACAGTTCTTAACGCTAAGCTTTAGAGTAGCACATTTCAAACGTACATTGGAGTCTGACATGTTTCAGAAATAAATCAAGTTGTCATATGTAGGATTGGATTGGCAAGGATTCCTTTTGTAACAAAAAACTAACTGCTACAAACCAAGGGGTTATAACTTGCTTTTCATACGTTTCAGGAGAACAAGTGGATGTTACAAAAGCCATCTTTGTGTATGTAAAGTAATCCTGAAGTCCAATGCACCAATGCAGGTGTGACTGCAATTCCCAAACTGGGGTGGGTGCGCCTAGACTGCTGTTTCAGTCCACTTTCAGAGAAACCTTTTTCAGTTTTCAAACATTTTATTAGTTTCAGAAAGAGTGAGGGTAGGGGAAAAGGGGAATAGAAAGCACCAGACATTTTAACCTTATTCTGCTTAAAAATACTTTCAAAGAGTACAAGCTTAATTCTACGATGCTTTCTTTACATAAATTGTCCCATATTATTGTGTCTAAACTAAACATCATCCATTTAAAAATATTATAGTAGAAGTCTTTTTGTTAAAATTATCTATTCGTTTTGACAATTCCAGTAAAGGTAATTTTATAATATAACATACAGGGGGAGGGGGGAGAAGAAATAAGTTCACACCAGAGACTCTTAAGAGTCCTGAATGTCTAACCAGGCATAAAATTTCATCCAATATTTTCTTGCTTCTTCTTTAGATTTCCCAGCCGACAGCTGGCATAAAAAAATCCAGCTCTGCTGTTTCCAGAACTTTTCCCACCAAGTCCATTTTCGTGGGAATTTCCTGAGATTTCCATCTTCAGGCAGCTCACCAAGGGATACAATTTCCGTTTGGTACTGCTCTGCTTAACTTCAAGAATCAAGCACAGCTCCACGCTTCCATTTGTCCTTAGCTCGTCCTGGGCCAAAGGAGGCGAAATTGCAGAAAACCCGCACACGGGCCTCCTCTATTGTAGCTCCACGCCTATGGAACCAGCTCCCGGAAGAGGTGCGGGCCCTGCGGAGTCTGGACCAATTCCGCAGGGCCTGCAAGACCACCCTTTTCAGGATGGCCTTTGCGGACTGCTGATGGAAGGATTGCTAAACTGATGGATTCGCCTAAGTGACTTCTGCCTAAGTGATTTTCGCCGTTATGTTAACTGACAGAATAGCACCAGAAATACCACTGTTATTGTTAAATTATTCTTAATTGTAAATTAGAATGGTTTTTAAGACTAATGCTGATTTTAAAAGTTTTGTATAACTACTGTATGGATATGTTGTTAGCCGCCCTGAGCCTGCCTAGGCGGGGAGGGCGGGATATATTTATATATTTATTTATTTATATTTCGATTTATATCCCGCCCTTCCCACCGGATTGGCTCAGGGCAGCTTACAGCAAATAAAATCTAACATAGGTTTGGCTTTAAAACATCAATTTGCAACAGTTTAAAACAGTAAGTTAATAAAACATAAAAACCAGCGGTCTGTCAGAATGCACACTACCACCATCCAAAATTCCCAGTGTCGGTTAGTTATAACCCAGCTGGAAGAAGAAGAAGAAGATATTGGATTTATATCCCGCCCTCCACTCCGAAGAGTCTCAGAGCGGCTCACAATCTCCTTTACCTTCCTCCCCCACAACAGACACCCTGTGAGGTGGGTGGGGCTGGAGAGGGCTCTCACAGCAGCTGCCCTTTCAAGGACAACCTCTGCCAGAGCTATGGCTGACCCAAGGCCATGCTAGCAGGTGCAAGTGGAGGAGTGGGGAATCAAACCTGGTTCTCCCAGATAAGAGTCTGCACACTTAACCACTACACCAAACTGGCTCTCAAGAGGACTGTCTTGCAGGCACTGCGGAACTGCCCAAGGTCCCGCAGGGCCCTCCCCTCTTCTGGCAGCTGGTCCCACCAGCAAGGCGCTGTTACCAAAAAGGCCCAATCCCTGGTAGATTTCAAACGGGCCTCCTTTGGCCCGGGGATTACAAGCAGGTTTTGAGAACCCGATCTCAGTACTCTCTGGGGAACATGTGGGGAGAGACGGTCCCTAAGGTAGGCAGGTCCTAGGCCATATAAATAAAATTTTATTATTATTATTATTATTATTATTATTATTATTATTATTATTATTATTATTATTATTATTATTATTATTATTATTATTATTATTATTATTATTATTATTATTATTATTATTTCTCTTGAAAGGGCCAGTCTGGGAACTGCAATCACACCTGCATTGCAATCGCACCTTCATTGGACTTCAGGAAGTCCTACAAACGAAGAAAAAACATTGCGTCTTGTAAAATGGACTGCAAAATAATTCTAAAAATAATATGTGAAAAATACTGTGGTGAAAAATTTTGTTTTCAAATATACGTATTAGTTAAAGCTCTCGCAGAGTGTTCTAAGTTACGCACCCACCTGGAGGCTGGCAACCCTAGAGATCGAGATAGAGGTCAGGGGGTTTTGTTTATAGGGTTTTCAAGGCACGAGACGATCAGAGGTGGTTAGCCAGAATCTACCTCTATGAAGATGGTGACTGAAGCCATGAAATTAAAAGACGTTTGCTCCTTGGGAGGACAGCTATGGTGAACCTGAGCAGTAGAATAAAAAGGAGAGACATCCCCCTGCCAACAAAAGTCTGTATAGTCAAAGCGATGGTGTTCCCAGTAGTAATGTATGGCTGTGAGAGCTGGACCATAAGGAAGGCCAAGCGCAGAAGAATTGATGCTTTTGAGCTGTGGGGCTGGAGAAGACTCTTGAGAGTCTCTTAGACTGCAAGAAGATCCAGTCAGTCCTAAGTGAAATCAACCCTGACTGTTCCCTGGAAGGTCAGATGCTGAAGCTGAAGCTCAAATACTTTGGCCACCCAATGAGAAGGGAGCCCTCACTGGAGAAGACTCAAGAGTCCCTTGGACTGCAAGAAGATCCAGTCAGTCAGTCCTAAGGGAAATCAACCCTGACTGTTCCCTGGAAGGTCAGATGCTGAAGCTGAAGCTCAAATCCTTTGGCCACCCAGTGAGAAGGGAGCACTCACTGGAGAAGACCCTGATGCTGGGAAAGACAGAAGGCAAAAGAAGGGGACGGCAAAAGAGGAGATGGCTGGACAGCGTTACTGATGTAACTAAGACGAATCTGAGCAGGCTTCAGTGGATGGTGGAAGACAGGAGGGCCTGGTGTGACTTGGTCCATGGGGTCACTCACAAAGAGCCGGAATCGACTGTGCGACTGAACAACAACAACCTCTACGAAGCAACTTTCGTCTTCCTTGGTGGTCTCCCATTCAAATATCGACCAAAGCCGACCCTGCATAGCTTCTGAGATCTTTCACAATAGGACTTATGTGGGCTGTCCAAGTGAGGAGAATTTTAAACATGTTATAATAAAAAATATAATTTGCAAAAAGAACAGAGCCATTGTGCCTATATGATGTCTCACAGGGGGTCAGACTGCTGGTCCTTCTAGCTCAGAACTTGGTATATTCCAGGCCTCATTTTGGGCAGGAGCTCACAGGAGCGGAGCTCCGGAACCTCTAAATTTATTGTGCTCTTTCTTTCTTAACCCCCCCCCCCCCCCCCAAATACTTGCTTCTGGGCTCCCTTGTTCAAACCCCCTATGAGAATTTGACTGAACTCTAAGGTTTGACAAGTTTTGTAACATTTTCTCCCACAAGAAAAATGGGAAAAGAATCAAAACATAAAGCAGACAGATGGAAATCTTCATCATAAGAACATCAGAGAAGCCATGTTGGATCAGGCCAATGGCCCATCCAGTCCAACACTCTGCGTCACACAGTGGCCAAAAAACCCAAGTGCCATCAGGAGGTCCATCAGTGAGACCAGGACACTAGAAGCCCTCTCGCTGTTGCCCCCCAAGTACCCAGAATACAGAGCATCGTTACCTCAAACACAAGAGTGTAAGAGAAGCCGTGTTGGATCAGGCCAGTGGCCCATCCAGTCCAACACTCACACAGTGGCCAAAAACCCCAAGTGCCATCAGGAGGTCCATCAGTGAGACCAGGACACTAGAAGCCCTCTCGCTGTTGCCCCCCAAGTACCCAGAATACAGAGCATTGTTACCTCAAACACAAGAGCGTAAGAGAAGCCATGTTGGATTAGGCCAATGGTCCACCCAGTCCAACACTCTGTGTCACACAGTGGTCAAAAAACCCAAGTGCCATCAGGAGGTCCATCAGTGAGACCAGGACACTAGAAGCCCTCTCGCTGTTGCCCCCAAAGTACCCAGAATACAGAGCATCGTTACCTCAAACACAAGAGTGTAAGAGAAGCCGTGTTGGATCAGGCCAGCGGCCCATCCAGTCCAACACTCTGTGTCACATAAGAACATAAGAGAAGCCATGTTGGATCAGGCCAATGGCCCCTCCAGTCCAACACTCTGTGTCACATAAGAGAAGCCATGTTGAATCAGGCCAATGGCCCATCAAGTCCAACACTCTGTGTCACACAGTGGCCAAAAAACCAGGTGCCATCAGGAGGTCCACCAGTGAGGCCAGGACACTAGAAGCTCTCCCAATGTTGTCCCCCCAGCATCAAGAATACACCACTCGAGTTCCACTTGTTATAAGAACATAAGAGAAGCCATGTTGGATCAGGCCGCATCATGCCACCGTGGCCCCATAGGAGAAAAAAATGTAAAAAGTCTGATGGGAGTAAGGTTTGATCACGACAATCATAATCCAAGAAGCATTTTAAGATAGATGCTGAGCTGATATAATTTAGTACACCATCCAGTGATGTCAGGGGTGTGTGTCAAGCATGTTATTTCTAAGTACTGGCTTTACTTGTACCTAGTAAACAGGCCAGAATTACATTAAAGTATCGCCTTTGGCTTTTCCCCTTTTGTCTTCTCTCCCCTTCTCTTATTCCCCCCCTTTGAATACATAATAAATCCAACTGGACCCAAGATGTTTAGCGTAACCTTGTATTAACAATGTAGAATGCCTCTCTCCCGGATTCACACAGACATGCCTTATCAGCTCGCGGAGAATGTGTGAGAAATGGAGATGTTGTCGCTAGCTAACATTCTGTAATCATAAAAGAGACACTAGAAAGTAGCCTTTGAACCTTCAGCTCAATTTGCATCTTCATGTTATTCTTTTGAAGTTATCTGTATAATCTGGAGGGAGCCAGTTTGGTGTAGTGGTTAAATGTGCGGACTCTTATCTGGGAGAACCGGGTTTGATTCCCCACTCCTCCACTTGCAGCTGCTGGAATGGCCTTGGGTCAGCCATAGCTCTGGCAGAGGTTGTCCTTGAAAGGGCAGCTGCCGTGAGAACCTTCTCCAGCCCCACCCACCTCACAGGGTGTCTGTTGTAGGGGAGGAAGGTAAAGGAGATTGTGAAAGCCAGTTTGGTGTAGTGGTTAAATGTGTGGACTCTTATCTGGGAGAACCGGATTTGATTCCCCACTCACACCTGCTAGCATGGCCTTGTGTCAGCCATAGCTCTGGCAGAGGTTGTTCTTAAAAGGGCAGCTGCTGTGAGAGCCCTCTCAGCCCCACCCACCTCACAGGGTGTCTGTTTTGGGGGAGGAAGGTAAAGGAGATTGTGAGCCGCTCTGAGACTCTGTCCTTGAAAGGACAGCTGCTGTGAGAGCCCTCTCCAGCCCCATCCACCTCACAGGGTGTCTGCTGTGGAGGAGGAAGGTAAAGGAGATTGTGAGCCACTCTTCGGCTCTTTGGAGTGGAGGGCGGGATATAAATCCAATATCATCTTCTTCTTCTTCTGTAACCCTGCCTTTTGAAGTTTGCCTATAAGATACTATCCAATACTATGTATGCCATTACTTCCAAGGAATCCGTCCTTGGAGCAAGTCATGGAGTTTTACAATAAAACAAGTTTTTGATTAAAGAACAAAGGCTTGATTATTGCACAATATCGATGCTTGACAGTGCGTGCCACATGCAAATGAGCTATGCAAATGAGTTCCGGCACCTCTTTTTCTACAACACGACCCCTGCCTGCATCCCTCTTCTATGTCACCTCTCTCTGCTGACTTTGGTTTCACATTCGGGTGACGAGAGTTCAGAACCTAACCTTTGATCTTCGCGGGTGGCTATTTTGGGACCGAGACGGCACCCGCAACGGTGCCCGTTCTCCAACCTGACCTTGTGGGATAAGCATAATTAGAACCCAGCATCCTAATCATGTCCTGGGCGAAGCTGTCAATCAGCCAATCGATGAGCAGGCAAAGACGGGGGCACCGCCCTTTCAGGAGAGCCAATGGGGTGGCTCGAAAGGGCTCCCGCCCCTGCTAACGTGCTGACAACCTGAGTCGCTTCTCTCCCCCAATGGCTGCTTGACATTCCTGGAGATCATTTCAGGTTTCATCACAGAGTCTAAGACATGAGAGAAGGGAAAGCCAAAGAGGAGTCCCAGAAGGCCGGGGAAGAGACTAGCATTGGTTCCCATAGTTTCTAATTATACATGCAACCCAGCACTAGGTGAATTCTGGGGGTCTTGATATCTTGCTTTCATGTTTGTTCCCCCCCCCCGCCCCCGTCACTGCCCCACTTAGAATCATAGAGTCGGAAGGGACCTCCAGGGTCATCTAGCCCAACCTCCTGCACAATGCAGGAAACTCACGAACACCTCCCCCTAAATTCACAGGATCCTCATTGCTGTCAGATGGCCCTCTAGCCTCTGTTGAAAAACCTCTAAGGAAGGAGAGCCCACCACCTCCCGAGGAGGAAGCCTGTTCCACTGAGGAATCGCTCTAACGGTCAGGAATCATAGAATCATAGAGCTGGAAGGGGCCTCCAGGGTCATCGAGTCCAACCCCCTGCACAATGCAGGAAACTCACAAACACCTCCCCCTAAATTCACAGGATTCTCATTGCTTTCAGATGGCCATCTAGCCTCTCTTGAAAAACCTCCAAGGAAGGAGAGCCCACCACCTCCCAAGGAGGAATCCTGTTCCACTGAGGAACTCACAAACACCTCCCCCGTATAGATGTGACGGGACTGGTATAGCCCAGTCCCGTCACATCTCAGCAGCTAAGCAGAGTCGGTACTTGGAAGCGAGGCCACCAAGGACGCTCTGCAGAGGAAGGCAAAGGCAATCCATCTCTGCTTCTCACTGGCCTTGAAAGCCCCTTGCTGAGGTCTCCCTAAGTCTTAGCTAAGCAGGGTTGGTGCATGGATGGGAGACCACCAAGGAAGGCTCTGCAGAGGAAGGCAAAGGCAAACCACCTCGGCTGCTCCCTGGCCTTGAAAGCCCCTTGCTGGGCTCACCAAAAGTCTAAGCTAAGCAGTGTTGGTGCTTGGAAGGGAGACCCCCAAGGGAGGCTCTGCAGAGGAAGGCAAAGGCAAACCACCTCGGCTGCTCACTGGCCTTGAAAGCCCCTTGCTGGGCTCACCAAAAGTCTAAGCTAAGCAGTGTTCGTGCTTGGAAGGGAGACCACCAAGGGAGGCTCTGCAGAGGAAGGCAAAGGCAAACCGCCTCGGCTGCTCACTGGCCTTGAAAGCCCCTTGCTGGGCTCACCAAAAGTCTAAGCTAAGCAGTGTTCGTGCTTGGAAGGGAGACCACCAAGGGAGGCTCTGCAGAGGAAGGCAAAGGCAAACCGCCTCGGCTGCTCACTGGCCTTGAAAGCCCCTTGCTGGGCTCACCAAAAGTCTAAGCTAAGCAGTGTTGGTGCTTGGAAGGGAGACCCCCAAGGGAGGCTCTGCAGAGGAAGGCAAAGGCAAACCACCTCGGCTGCTCACTGGCCTTGAAAGCCCCTTGCTGGGCTCACCAAAAGTCTAAGCTAAGCAGTGTTCGTGCTTGGAAGGGAGACCACCAAGGGAGGCTCTGCAGAGGAAGGCAAAGGCAAACCGCCTCGGCTGCTCACTGGCCTTGAAAGCCCCTTGCTGGGATCACCAAAAGTCTAAGCTAAGCAGTGTTCGTGCTTGGAAGGGAGACCACCAAGGGAGGCTCTGCAGAGGAAGGAAAAGGCAAACCACCTTCACACACACACACACGCACACACACACACACACACACACACACACACACACACACAAGTGTTATTTATTATTCACCCCAGAATTTTAGCTGCTCCTGTGTGCTAAACTCTAAAACAACACCCTGCGAATGTTATGAAGCAGAGCAGATTGAAAGATGCGCTTACAATGTGTCGGGGGCGGGAGGGAAATGCCCTGAATTCGTGCCACTGAGTTTCGAACACCAAGAGTTTCATTCTTGGTCGCGGAACCGCATTTATGGAACTCCCAGATTCCTCCCCCCTCCCAACCTGAGCCCCCACCCCCCACCCAGCTTTTACGTTTAGATTTTACTGCAAAATATAACTTGCATTTTGAAAGTGCTGATGCTTGGTCCGTGGCTGCGGCAAGTCCCCCCCTGCTCCGACCAAGTGTGAGAACACCCACGGCGCTGACAGCGTTGGAGATGCGGCTAGAACGAGGTGTCTGCTATTATGGTGCGTGCCTCAAACATAAAGGGCAAAAACTGCCCCGTTTCTAACCCTTTCTGGGCGCCTCCACCCACACGAAACTCTTCACATCCTCAGCTCGAGAGCAAAGGCCCTCCTGTGCCACCAGAGATGTGGTGGTGGCACGCAAGGAGGTTTTTTTTTTTGCTGCAGTAGCTAAAAATTGGAACTCAGAGCCTGAAGATGTAGGGATGCCAGCCTCCAGGTGGGACCTGGGGATCCCCCGGAATTGCAGCTCATCTCCAGACCACAGAGATCAGTTCCTGTGGAGGGAACGGAGGCTTGGGAAGGGAGAGCACCGAGGAAGGCTCTGCAGAGGAAGGCAAAGGCCGTCCATCTCTGCTTCACACGTGCCTCGAAAGCCCCTTGCTGGGGTCGCCATAAGTCAGCTGCTAAGCAGGGTCGGTAGTTGGAAGGGAGAGCACCAAAGAAGGCTCTGCAGAGGAAGGCAAAGGCCGACCATCTCTGCTTCACACGTGCCTCGAAAGCCCCTTGCTGGGGTCGCCATAAGTCAGCTGCTAAGCAGGGTCGGTAGTTGGAAGGGAGAGCACCAAGGAAGGCTCTGCAGAGGAAGGCAAAGGCCGACCATCTCTGCTTCACACGTGCCTTGAAAGCCCCTTGCTGGGGTCGCCATAAGTCAGCTGCTAAGCAGGGTCGGTAGTTGGAAGGGAGACCACCAAGGAAGGCTCTGCAGAGGAAGGCAAAGACCAGCCACCTCTGCTTCTCCCTTGCCTTGAAAGCCCCTTGCTGGGATCACCCTAAGTCAGCTGCTAAGCAGGGTCGGTAGTTGGAAGGGAGAGCACCAAGGAAGACTCTGCAGAGGAAGGCAAAGGCCAGCCACCTCTGCTTCACACGTGCCTTGAAAGCCCCTTGCTGGGGTCACCATAAGTCAGCTGCTAAGCAGGGTCGGTAGTTGGAAGGGAGAGCACCAAGGAAGGCTCTGCAGAGGAAGGGCTGGCACTTGGAAGAGAGACCACCGAGGAAGGCTCTGCAGAGGAACGCACAGGCCAACCACCTCTGCTTCTCCTTCTCCCTTGCCTTGAGAGCCCCTTGCCTTTTTCTGCACTTCTTCCAATGTCCCCTGTGCAAGCACCAACTCTGGGGTGACGTTGCTTTCATGACGTTTTCACGGCAGACTTTTGACGGGGTGGTTTGCCCTTGCCTTCCCCAGTCATCTATGCTATCCTTCGGCAAGCTGGGGACTCATTTGGCCCACCTCGGAAGGATGGAAGGCTGAGTCAACCTCGAGCCGGCTACCTGAACCCAGCTTCTGCCGGGATTGAACTCTGTTCGTGAGCAGAGCTTGGACTGCAGTACTGCAGTTTACCACTCTGCTCCATGGGGCTCCCTCGAATGGCAATACCAGGTGTGACATGGAGAAGGGTAGCGGCCACGGTGAAATCAGCACTGATAAGGAAGACAGGAAACCTAGGTCTCAATTCAGTCCGGGGGAACACATTGTCTTGAGCTTGATTATCATCAGCAATCCAGCAGCCCCTTTTTCTGATTTCCCTTTGAAATTCCTTTGTAAGAGAACCAGGGGTGGAACCAGGGGGGGAGCTCCTTTGCATATTAGGCCACACACCCCTGATGTAGCCAATCCTCCAAGAGCTTACAAAAAAAGAGCCTTGTAAGCTCTTACAGGATTGGCCTGCAAGACCACCCTTTTTCGATTGGCCTTCACTGACTAAAGGGAAACTGCTAGTGGAATCTATATAATAGCACCAATATGTTAATTTTAATGATTTCATTGATTTTAGAGTTTTAGTAGAATTTTAATTAATGTGTTAATTAGGCGTGTTCAAATACCTGTAAAACTATTGTATTGATTGTGTTGTTAGCCGCCCTGAGCCTGCTTCGGCAGGGAGGGCGGGATACAAGTAAAATTGATTGATTGATTGATTGATTGATTCAAAACAGGACACGTCGAAACCCAAACTTCCCTCCGGCTGGCCGGGTCTGCAAGTTCAGCCTTGGAGAGCAGCGACCGAGGCGCGGCAAGGGACTTTGTTTCTCTTCCTGCCTCTCCCGCCCCTTGCCACACAAGCGCTTTCTCAGTTTGACTCAGACCTGCAGATATCTTCTTGTTTTGTTCTCGGTATTAGTGTGAAAACATCCCTGCAGAATTGTCGGCACAGCGAGGCCGCAGCCCGCGCTCCGTTTCACCTTCCTCCAAGCCGATCTGGGCTGCAGCTGGGTTGCCCAGGTGGGCAGATTCACTGGGGTGAATCTTCTCGTTGGGGGCGCTTTCTCCTCGGTGCCCTCTGAGGCTATTACCAGAGAAAGGGACAGACGGCGGTTCCAGGACCCAGGTGCAAGGGTTATGCCACGCGAGGGTCTTACTGTCGCCAAGGCCGGATGCTCAACTACCGCTGAAATAATAAAAGAAAAACATTTTGCATACGTTGGGCGAGAAGCAATGTTCCCTCTAAGCTCTGCAGTCTTGTGAGCAGAAATTCTACGTTGTGAGCTACTGGCATTAAAGTTGTGAGCTTTATTGCATCAATGAGTTTGCTCTGGGGCTATTTGGAGAGCCAGTTTGGTGTAGTGGTGAAGTGTGCGGACTCTTATCTGGGAGAACCGGGTTCGATTCCCCACTCCTCCACTTGCACCTCCTGGAATGGCCTTGGGTCAGCCATAGCTCTGGCAGAGGTTGTCCTTGAAAGGGCAGCTGCTGTGAGAGCCCTCTCCAGCCCCACCCACCTCACAGGGTGTCTGTTGTGGGGGAGGAAGGGAAAGGAGATTGTGAGCTGCTCTGAGACTCTTCGGAGTGGAGGGCAGGATATAAATCCAATATCTTCATCTACCTCACAGGGTGTCTGTTGTGGGGGGGTGGGGGAGGGAAAGGAGATTGTGAGCCCCTCTGAGACTCTTTGGAGTGGAGGGCGGGATATAAATCCAATATCTTCATCTACCTCACAGGCTGTCTGTTGTGGGGGAGGAAGGGAAAGGAGATTGTGAGCCGTTCTGAGACTCTTCGGAGTGGAGGGCGGGATATAAATCCAATATCTTCATCTACCTCACAGGGTGTCTGTTGTGGGGGGGTGGGGGAGGGAAAGGAGATTGTGAGCCCCTCTGAGACTCTTTGGAGTGGAGGGCGGGATATAAATCCAATATCTTCCTCTACCTCACAGGGTGTCTGTTGTGGGGGAGGAAGGGAAAGGAGATTGTGAGCCGCTCTGAGACTCTTGAGTGGAGGGCGGAATATAAATCCAATGTCTTCTTCTTCTATTTCTCATGAGCTGTGCCCCGTGGCGCAGAGTGGTAAAGCTGCAGTACCGCAGTCTGAACTCTGCTCATGAGCTGAGTTCGATCCCTGGTGGAAGCTGGGTTTTCAGGTCACCGGCTCGAGGTTGACTCAGCCTTCCATCCTTCCAAGGTCTGTCAAAGGAGTCCCCAGCTTGCTGGGAGGAAAGTGTAGATGACTGGAGAAGGCAACGGCAAACCACCCGGTAAAAAGTCTGCCGTGAAAACTTTGTGAAAGCAACGCCACCCCAGAGTCGGAAACGACTGGTGTTTGCACAGAGGACTACCTTGACCTTGTGAGCTGCTAGCGCTACAGTTGGAGGCTACTAGCATTAAAGTTGTGAGCGACTGCATAAATTAGTGTGCTCTGGGGATATTTCTCATGAGCAAAGACAAAAATGTGTGAGCCAGAGGCTAAAAAACTGTGAGTTAGCTCATGCTAACTCAGCTTAGAGGGAACACTGGTGAGAATTCTCCTTCCCCAAATGGACTCCGTGCTTGAAAACTTGTATATGAAGAAAAGGCTCAGCCCAAGATGACATTTGAAGAAGACAACTGCAGATTTATACCCCGCCCTTCCCTCTGAATCAGAGTCTCAGAGCGGCTCACAATCTCCGATATCTTGTCCCCCCCACAACAGACACCCTGTGAGGAGGGTGGGGCTGAGCGGGCTCTCTCAGAAGCTGCCCTTTTAAGGACAACTTCATGAGAACTATGGCTGACCCAAGGCCATTCCAGTAGCTGCAAGTGGAGGAGTGGGGAATCAAACCCGGTTCTCCAAGATAAGAGTCTGCACCCTTCACCACTACACCAAACTGGCTCTCAATAAAGAAGATTTATATAATAATAATAATAATATTTTATTTTTATATCCCGCCCTCCCCGCCAGGCGGGCTCAGGGCGGCTAACAGACATGGGGTCCCATGATTCACATTAAACAATATAACAGGCATGGGAGTCCCATGATTCACATAAAACATAGCAATTTAAACATTAATTACAAATAAGTTATTTAAAATACATAAAACATATAAAATAGGTGCTAAAATAATATAGTCCTGATGTATATGAGATGGCTAAATATCTGTTCGTTCGTTATCAGGTTCTGTCTCAAATACCACAAGATGTCTCAAATGACAACTATATCCCGCCCTATACTCTGAATCTCAGAGTCTCAGAGTGGCTCCAATCTCTTTTACCTTCCTTCCCCACAACAGACACCCTGTGAGGTGGGTGGGGCTGAGAGAGCTCTGACAGGAACTGCCTTTTCAAGGACAACTCCTGCGAGAGCTATGGCTAACCCAAGGCCATTCCAGCAGCTGCAAGTGGAGGAGTGGGGAATCAAACCCAGTTCTCCCAGATAAGAGCCCACACACTTAACCACTACACCAAACTGGCTCTCTTGGTGCAGAATACTTAGTGTGAACTATAGATTTGAAGGGACCTCCAGGGTCATCTAGTCCAACCCCCTGCACAATGCAGGAAACTCCCAAATGCCTCCCCCTAAATTCACAGGACCCGCAATGCTGTCAGACGGATGGATACTGCATGGTATTTACACAACCCTAACCCTTCCTTTCCGAGATTTGTGTGTGTGTGGACCAATGTTCCCTCTAAAGTGAGTTAGTGTGAGCTAGCTCACAGGTTTTTTTACCCTCTGACTTGCACATTTTTGTCTTAGCTCAGGAAGGGCGGCCCCAGAGCAAACTAACTTGTACAGCTCACGACGTTGATGCCAGTAGCTCGCAAAGTAGAATTTGTGCTCCCGACACTCCACAGCTTAGAGGGCGTCTCGGTGTGGACTTAGGGTTGTCCTTATAACTGATTGCGAGGCAAGAAAGATCAGCACACTTGGACAAAACGGCTTTGGAACTTTGGAAGGTGGGTTCCATGGCATTATAACCTGTTGAAGACCCTTCCCTTCTCAAACCCCACTCTCCTCAGACCCCGCCCCTTCACAAATATCCACATATTTCCCAACCGAGAGTTGGCACCCCTTTTCTTCTTTTTGAAGTCGAATTCAAGAAATATCTGGGGACTTTGGGGGTGGAGCCAGGAGCTAGGTTGTGACAAGAATAGTTGAATTCCAAAGGGAGTTCCGGCCATCACATTTAAAGGGACTGCACACCTTTTCAATGCCTTCCCTCCATCTGGGATAATGAGGGATAGGGGCACCTTCGTTGGGGGCTCGTCGAAATGGACCCCCGGTCCAATCCTTTTGAAACTTGGCGAGTGTTTTGTGGAAAGGCACTGGGGTCCATATCTTCTTCTTCTTCTTCTTTTTCAAGTCAAATTCAAGAAATATCTGGGGACTTTGGGGGTGGAGCCAGGAGACTTTGGGGGTGGAGCCAGGAGAAGGTTGCGACAAGCAGAATTGAACTCCAAAGGGAGTCCCGGCCATCACATTTCAAGGGACCGCGCACCTTTTAAATGCCTTCCCTCCATCTGGAATAACGAAGGATAGGGGCACCTTCTTTGGGGGCTCATAGAATTAGACCTTAGGATATAATGGAGAATTGATCTGCGGGTATCTGGGGCTCTGGGGAAGGCTGCTTATTGAGGTAAAGGCACCAAATTGGCAGCATCGCATCCAGTGCCTCTCCACAAAACACCTGCCAAGTTTCAAAAGGATTGGACCAAGGGGTCCATTTCTACGAGCCCCCAAAGAAAGGTGTCCCTATCCCTCATTATTCCAGATGGAGGGGAGGCATTTAAAAGGTTTGTGGTCCCTTTAAAAGCGATGACCAGAACTCCCTTTGGGGTTCAACGATGCTTGTCACACCCTTGCTCCTGGCTCCACCCCCAAAGTCCCCAGATATTTCTTCAACTTGGCAACCCTAGTATTCTCTAGGTATTTTCCAAACCAGTGAGAGCAACCCTAGGTCTTGGAGATTCCCAACGCGTCAGCCCACATCACTCACAGTGATGTCATCGCACCAGCAATGTCACGTGCCAGCCGCTCTAGGAGCTTCCAGGAAACCTCTATGGTTCCCCAGGGATGCTCTAGCAATTTGGGAGGGAAAACTCTATGGTTTTTTTCCCCTGGGACACTCCAGCCATTTGGGAGGGAAAACTCTATGGCCCCTATTGTACCATAGAGTTTTCCCTCCCAAATGGCTAGAGTGTCCGGGGAAAACCATAGAGTTTCCCCAGAAGCTCCTAGAGTCACAGGCGCGATGACGTCACTTGCGAAGGGAGGCTGCAGGGGACTTGGCAACCCTAATAAGAACAGGGGAGGGCAACCGGGGTGAAGGCTCTCCGGAAGGTCACCCAGGGGTGACTCTCTCTCCCGCTCTCCCTTCCTCCGTCTCTTTTTCTTCTTTCATGCGCAGCTGCTGTAGCTAAGGGCAGGCCTGGTTAGAGGCAGAGCAGGTCACCCGGAAAGACCAGGCTGGCTTGTTTTCATGGGAGATTTTTTTTGTGTTTTGCCGCTCTCGCCTTCCTAAGCCTTTGATTCTGCTCAAAATAGCAGAACACCCTTCCTCCCCCCCACCCCAAACATGCACACATGCAGTCCTGGCATGGAAAGGCTGCCGGGCTTCTCTTGTGTGCGCATGGAATGGCGCAGGCCGCGAGCCAGTTTTCTCTTCCCATTGTTCAAAAGAATTCCATCCACCCATTTGCGAGTCTGAAGCTTCCCCTCACCCTCGACATTATGCAGTAAGGAAACCCAGAATCCAACCCCCCCACCACCCCCTGCTTTATGATTAATGCAAATCCAGCGTCCTCCATGCCTCTTCGCTTTATTGTTCCTGTTTAATGCTGCTTCGGAGGCAGGGCTTTCAAAGAATTTGAAATGTTTTGACACGAGCTGGGAAAATCAAAAACTGGGTGGCGGAGCAGGGGGGGGGCATGAGCCGGAGATCAGCAGCGCCCCCAGCTGAACCGAACAAAGGCTCCCCTGGGCTCGACCCCGGAACCTATTTGCAGAGTCTGGCTCGGCCCTGGAAATCAGGGCGAGCTATTAAAGAGGAGGGCACCCGTCACCATGCGCAGGATGCCTGCCGTGAGCAAAGTGTTTTTGGAGTTTGCAAAGGCTGATGCTGTGGGCCAGGGAGGGAGGGAGGAAGGAAGGAAGGAAGGGAGGGGGAGGGAGGAAGGGAGGGAGGGAGGGAGGAAGGGAGGGAGGGAGGGAGGAGGGAGGAAGGGAGGGAGGGAGGGAGGAAGGAAGGAAGGGAGGGAGGGAGGGAGGAAGGGAGGGAGGGAGGGGGAGGGAGGAAGGGAGGGAGGAAGGAAGGAAGGGAGGGAGGGAGGGAGGAAGGGAGGGAGGAAGGGAGGGAGGGAGGGAGGGAGGGAGGGAGGGAGGAAGGGAGGGAGGGAGGGAGGGGAGGGAGGAAGGAAGGAAGGAAGGGAGGGAGGGAGGGAGGGAGGGAGGAAGGGAGGGAGGGAGGGAGGGGGAGGGAGGAAGGAAGGAAGGAAGGAAGGGAGGGAGGGAGGGAGGGGGGAGGGAGGGAGGGGGAGGGAGGAAGGAAGGAAGGAAGGATGGGAGGGAGGAAGGGAGGGAGGAATGAAGGAAGAAGGAAAGGAGGGAGGGAGGGAGGAAGGGTGGAAGGAAGAAAGAAAGGGAGGGAGGGAGGAAGGAAGGGAGGGAGGGAGGGAGAAGGAAGGGAGGGAAGGAAGGAGGGAGGGAGGAAGAAGGGAGGGAGGGAGAGAGAGAGAGAGAGGGAGGGAGGAAGAAAGGGAGGGAGGAAGGGAAGGAGGGAGGAAGGAGGGAAGGAAGGAAGGAAGGGAGGGAGGAATAAAGGAAGGAAGAGAGGAAGGAGGGAAGGAAGGAGCGACAGAGGGAGGAAGGAACTACTCAGACTGGCAGGGTCTCATGAGGATTTTCATGCCTATTTACCTGGACCCTTTTTTTGTTGGCAGATGCCAGGGATTGAACCTGGGACCTTAAGAACGTAAGAGAAACCATGTTGGATCAGGGCAATGGCCCATTCAGTCCAACACTCTGTGTCACACAGTGGCCAACAAACCCAAGTGCCATCAGGAGGTCCATCAGTGGGGCTAGAAGCCTTTCCACTGTGCCCCCCGCCCCCCAAGAACCAGAATATAGAGCATCACGGCCCCAGACAGAGAGTTCCAACAATATGCTGTGGCTAATAGCTGCTGATGGAGCTCTGCTCCATATGCTTATCGATTCCCCTCTTGAAGCTGGCTATGCTTGTAGCTGCCGCCACCTCCTATGACAGTAAATTCCACGTGTTAATCACCCTTTGGGTGAAGAAGTACTTCCGTTTATCTCCTTGCCGAGCAGATGCTCTACCACTGAGCCACCGTCCCTCCCCAACATGAATTTTACTTAGAACACAATTGCAAGTGAAACTGGGAGATTTGCTCACGCAAAGCAGTGGTTTCTTTGGCCACTGTGTGACACAGAGTGTTGGACTGGAGGGGCCATTGGCCTGATCCAACATGGCTTCTCTTATGTTCTTCTGTGACACAGAGTGTTGGACTGGAGGGGCCATTGGCTTGGTCCAACATGGCTTCTCTTATGGTCTTCTGTGACACAGAGTGTTGGACTGGAGGGGCCATTGGCCTGGTCCAACATGTCTTCTCTTATGTTCTTATGTGACACAGAGTGTTGGACTGGAGGGGCCATTGGCCTGATCCAACATGGCTTCTCTTCTGTTCTTATGTGACACAGAGTGTTGGACTGGAGGGGCCATTGGCCTGGTCCAACATGGCTTCTCTTATGTTCTTATGTGACACAGAGTGTTGGACTGGAGGGGCCATTGGCCTGGTCCAACATGGCTTCTCTTCTGTTCTTATGTGACACAGAGTGTTGGACTGGAGGGGCCATTGGCCTGGTCCAACATGGCTTCTCTTCTGTTCTTATGTGACACAGAGTGTTGGACTGGAGGGGCCACTGGCCTGATCCAACATGGCTTCTCTTATGTTCTTCTGTGACCCAGAGTGTTGGACTGGAGGGGCCATTGGCCTGATCCAACATGGCTTCTCTTCTGTTCTTATGTGACACAGAGTATTGGACCGGAGGGGCCATTGGCCTGATCCAACATGGCTTCTCTTATGTTCTTATAAGACCAACAAAGTTTTATTCTGGGTATAAAGTTTTGTGTACACGCACTTTTCTTCAGCTACGTGTTCTATAAATTAAGGTTACTACACCAGTGTGTTTAATTCTCACTGTCTGTTGCAGTAAGTAGCTTTCTACTGTGTAATCATTGCATTTGTTTCAAGTGTCATGTCAATACTTATGCTTTGCTTCCCCTCTGGTTGCATCCAGATTTCTACAGGTTGAATCCTGTTGCGCTGTCTAACGGATGATCGGCCCTGATCGATCGCACTGATTCACATAACCTGACTATATAGTCTTCCTTGAGTATCAGTGAGAATGGCAGACCATGAATATATATAAATAAATGCAAATGGTGAACACAGGTATAAGACGACAAAACCCATGTTGCAATGTAATAGCGAGGATGGAAGTGTGGACTACAGATCCCCAGGTGCAATGTGAAGGAGATGTGAAGGAATTCAGTGCTCGGATGGGAAGCAAAGATACACAGGAACTTTGAAAGCTCAACAGCCTCAACGGGACCAGGAAGACAGATTTTGGGGGCTTTTTCTTTAGAAATATACAGATATAGCCAGGGGAAATGAACTTCGGGCCAAATTCCCTTTGGGGATTCTGCATTATTCTATGCTTGTTCTTAGAGTAAGTGCAACTGTTAACTGTGAGAGGAAGGTGGAGCTGGATTGATTGGCGACAGAGCCCTAGACCGAAGAAAACACGCAAGCCGGCTTGCCCTTTTGCAGCCAGCCGTTTAGAGAGCTGAAATTCTCCTGCCCTCTTCCCTCCCCCCTCTTTCTCCTCCAACCCACCTGCAGGCTTCTTTAACAAGCAGCGTTTTGCCCCTCTGTAGATGTGTGAGGTCTGACCTTTAGAATGGAGAGAGAGAGAGAGAAAACACATTCATAACCACAAACTATATATAGAAGCTCGAAAGCAGGCAGGAGATAAAGATATAGGTCAAGTGAATGCGTTTTCTCCCCCCCCCCCCTCCCCTTTTGTTGAAAGCATAAATGTAAGAGGAAAGGAAGCAAACCCCTTTAGAAAAGAAAGCGGCAACGTTTGAGTAACATCTTAATCCTTCTTACCGTTTATTGAAAACCAAAACAGAATGCCTTTTGAAAAGATGGAAACAGCTAACGTGTGACTTTCTTCCTAGACAAAACGAGAGATTGCAGGAAGGGGGGGGGGGGGACCCAGAGAGGCCCGTTGGCTGACTGCAAAAGAAAAAATATTGCAGGGGGGGGGGTGTGGTAAGCTGCCAACAGTGGGTTGGGAAATTCCTGGAGATTTGGGGGCGGGCTCCTAGGAAGGTGGGATTTACAGAAGGGAGGAGTTCGGCTCGCCTGATCGCATCAGATCTCAGAAGCTAAGTGGGGTCAGTTCTGGTTAATAGGAAGTCCAGGGTCTCTATAAAGAGGCAGGCAACAGCCGGGCCTTTTTGTTTTGTAGCAGGAACTCATTGGCATATTAGGCCACGCACCCCCTGATGTAGCCAATCGTCCAAGAGCTTACA
Source organism: Heteronotia binoei (assembly GCF_032191835.1). Classification (NCBI taxonomy): domain Eukaryota; kingdom Metazoa; phylum Chordata; class Lepidosauria; order Squamata; family Gekkonidae; genus Heteronotia; species Heteronotia binoei. Next base: position 144,411,244 of record NC_083228.1, on the reverse strand, counting down.
GGGCTCTTAGTACGGGGCCTATTGTAAGCTCTTGGAAGATTGGCTTCATCAGGGGAGCGCGGCCTAATATGCAAAGGAGTTCCTGCCACAAAAAAGCCATCTATCTATCTATCTATCTATCTATCTGTCTGTCTGTCTGTCTGTCTGTCCGTCTGTCCGTCCATCCATCCATCCACCCATCCACCCATCCACCCACCCATCAAACATATGAAGCTGCCTTCTACTGAAACAGACCCTCCTGGGTCCATCAAAATCAGTATTGTCTACTCAGGCTGGCAGCGGCTCTCCAGGGTCTCAAGCGGAGGTTTTTCACGCCTATTTGCCTGGACCCTTTTTAGCTGGAGATGCCGGGGATTGAACCTGGGACCTTCTGCTTACTAAGCAGATGCTCTACCACTGAACCACCGTCCCACCCCAAATTCTACAGTCCCCCTTTCTAATTTGGATGCCAGGCAGATTGCAGAGTTAGTCGATACAATTGACAGGATGGTATCAATAGTGTCACAGAATTAGGGCTGTAGAACCAGCAAGAAGTCTAAAAACTGAGTTTGAAGCAAAGCGTGAATCTTAACAAGACAGACTGAATGATGCAAAATTCCATAGTGGGATCCAATGTATTTCTCTTTTAGCTGTATTGACATACTCAAATAGGGATAGTGGCTATTTATTACATATACAAACACATCTTCCACTATTTTTTAATGTACTTTTCTTTTAATGGCAAACTATACGTATGTTACGTGTTAAAAGGTAAATTAGTTGGATGGGAAAAACTTCTGAAAAAGAAATGCCCTCATTTTGGCCCAGGCTTATAACACTAGAGTGAACATAAGAACATAAGAGAAGCCATGTTGGATCAGGCCAATGGCCCCTCCAGTCCAACACTCTGTGTCACATAAGAACATAAGAGAAGCCATGTTGGATCAGGCCAATGGCCCCTCCAGTCCAACACTCTGTGTCACATAAGAACATAAGAGAAGCCATGTTGGATCAGGCCAATGGCCCCTCCAGTCCAACACTCTGTGTCACATAAGAACATAAGAGAAGCCATGTTGGATCAGGCCAATGGCCCCTCCAGTCCAACACTCTGTGTCACATAAGAACATAAGAGAAGCCATGTTGGATCAGGCCAATGGCCCTTCCAGTCCAACACTCTGTGTCACATAAGAACATAAGAGAAGCCATGTTGGATCAGGCCAATGGCCCCTCCAGTCCAACACTCTGTGTCACCCAGTGGCCAAATATATATATATATATATATACATATACATATACATATATACACACTGTGGCTAATAGCCACTGATGGACCTCTGCTCCATATTTTTATCTAACCCCCTCTTGAAGCTGGCTATGCTTGTAGCCGCCACCACCTCCTGTGGCAGTGAATTCCACATGTTAATCACCCTTTGGGTGAAGAAGTACCTCCTTTTATCCGTTCTAACCCGACTGCTCAGCAATTTCATCGAATGCCCACGAGTTCTCGTATTGTGAGAAAGGGAGAAAAGGACTTCTTTACCTTCTCCATCCCATGCATAATCTTGTAAACCTCTATCATGTCACCCCGCAGTCGACGTTTCTCCAAGCTAAAGAGCCCCAAGCGTTTTAACCTTTCTTCATAGGGAAAGTGTTCCAAACCTGTAATCATTCTAGTTGCCCTTTCCTGCACTTTAACAGACAGAGTGATTAACAGACATTCTCACATTTTGACATGTTACTGTTTTATTGGTTTCTCACGCTACCCAGATCAAAGGTTTTCTTTAGCTTGGAGAAACGTCGACTGCGGGGTGACATGATAGAGGTTTACAAGATAATGCATGGAATGGAGAAAGTAGAGAAAGAAGTACTTTTCTCCCTTTCTCACAATACAAGAACTCGTGGGCATTCGATGAAATTGCTGAGCAGACAGGTTAAGACGGATAAAAGGAAGTACTTCTTCACCCAAAGGGTGATTAACATGTGGAATTCACTGCCACAGGAGGTGGTGGCGGCCACAAGTATAGCCACCTTCAAGAGGGGTTTAGATAAAAATATGGAGCACAGGTCCATCAGTGGCTATTAGCCACAGTGTATGGAGCACAGGTCCACCAGTGGCTATTAGCCACAGTGTATGTGTGTATATAACATTTTTTGCCACTGTGTGACACAGAGTGTTGGACTTGATGGGCCGTTGGCCTGATCCAACATGGCTTCTCTTATGTTCTTATGTTCAATTTGTTAATTTTACTATTCTGTCATTGGATCTTCAATTTGTACCATTTTGCATTCTAAACCACTGCCTACCAGCTCTATGTAGCTTTGCTTACTGCACCGGATTCCTCGTCTGATGAAGTGTGCTTGGAGCACACAAAAGCTTACATCCTGAAAAAAACTCTGTTGGTCTTAAAGGTGAAACTTGACTCCTACTTTGCTCTCTGTGCAAGAGTATACTCCTTAATGCAGGGCTTTTTTCCCCCTTTGTAGCAGAAGCGCTTTTGTAGCTGAAACTCCTTTGCATATTAAGCCACACCCCCTTGATGTAGTCAATCCTCCTGGAGCTTGCAGTAGGCCCTGTACGAAGAGCCCTGCAAGCTCCAGAAGGATTGGCTACATCAGGGGTGTGTGGCCTAGCATGCAAAGGAGTTCCTGATACAATAGAAAGCCCTGCCCTACTGATTTCTTGAAGTAGCTTAAGAACATAAGAACCTAAGAGAAGCCCTGTTGGATCAGGCCAATGGCCCATCCAGTCCAACATTCTGTGTCACACATAAGAACATAAGAGAAGCCATGTTGGATCAGGCCAATGGCCCTTCCCGTCCAACACTCTGTGTCACATAAGAACATAAGAGAAGCCATGTTGAATCAGGCCAATGGCCCATTCAGTCCAACACTCTGTGTCTCATAAGAACATAAGAGAAGCCATGTTGAATCAGGCCAATGGCCCATTCAGTCCAACACTCTGTGTCACACAGTGGCCAATATATGTGTGTGTATACACACACACACACACACACACACACACACATATATATATATATATATACACTGTGGCTAATAGCCACTGATGGACCTCTGCTCGATATTTTTATCCAATCCCCTCTTGAAGCTGGCAATGCTTGTAGCCATCACCACCTTCTATGACAGTGAATTCCACATGTTAATTACCCTTTGGGTGAAGAAGGACTTCCTTTTATCCGTTTTAACCTGACTGCTCAGCAATTTCATTGAATGCACACGAGTTCTTGTATTGTGAGAAAGGGAGAAAAGGACTTCTTTCTCTACTTTCTCCATCCCATGCATAATCTTGTAAACCTCTATCATGCCACCCCGCAGTCGACGTTTCTCCAAGCTAAAGAGCCCCAAGCATTTTAACCTTTCTTCATAGGGAAAGTATTCCAAACCTTTAATCATTCTAGTTGCCATTTTCTGGACTTTTCCCAGTGCTATAATATCCTTTTTGAGGTGCGGTGACCAGAATTGCACATAGTATTGCAAATGAGATCGCACCATCAATTTAGACAGGGGCAGTATTATACTGGCTGATGTGTTTTCAATTCCCTTCCTAATAATTCCCAGCAAGGTGTTGGCCTTTTTTATTGCAATTGCACACTGTCTTGACATTTTCAGTGAGTTATCTACCACGACCCCAAGATCTCTCTCTTGGTCAGTTTCTGCCAGTTCACACCCCATCAACTTGTATTTGTAGCTGGGATTCTTGGCCCCAATATGCATGACTTGCACTTGGCCACATTGAACCTCATCTGCCACGCTGACGCCCACTCACCCAGCCTCAACAGATCCCTTTAGAGTGCCTCGCAATCTTCTCTGGTTCTCACCACCCTGAACAATTTAGTGTCATCTGCAAACTTGGCCACTTCACTGCTTACTCCCAACTCCACATCATTAATGAACAAGTTAAAGAGCATGGGACCCAGTACTGAGCCCTGCAGCACCCCACTGCTTACCGTCCTCCACTGCGAAGACTGCCCATTTATACTGACTCTCTGCTTCCTATTAATTAGCCAGTTTTTGATCCACAAGAGGACCTGTCCTTTTACTCCATGACTCTCGAGCTTACTAAGGAGCCTTTGATGAGGAACTTTATCAAAAGCTTTCTGGAAGTCAAGGTAAACAACATCTGGTGGGTCCCCTTTGTCCACATGTTTGTTCACCCCCTCAAAGAAATGTAACAGGTTAGTGAGGCAAGATCTTCTCTTACAGAACCCATGCTGAGAATTCCTCAATAACTCGTGTTCATCAATGTGCCTACTCATTCTGTCCTTGATAATGGTTTCTACCAACTTTCCCGGTATTGAAGTCAGACTGACTGGACTGTAATTTCCCGGATCTCCTCCGGATCCTTTTTTAAAGATTGGGGTGAAATTTTCTACCTTCCAGTCCTCAGGAACGGAGGCAGATTTCAATGAAAGATTACATATTTTTGTCAGGAGATCCACAAGTTCAACTTTGAGTTTTTTCAGAACTCTTGGATGTATGCCATTTGGACCTGGTGACTTACTAGTTTTTAATTCGTCAATCAGTTGTAGGACCTCCTCTCTTGTCACCTCAATCTGACTCAGGTCTTTCAACACCCCTTCCTAAATTAGTGGTCCTGGAGCAGGCAAAGAATTTTCATCTTCCGCAGTGAAGACGGAGGCAAAAAATGCATTCAGCTTCTCAGCCATTTCCCTATCCTCCTTAGGTAATCCTTTTACCCCTTGGTCATCCAAGGCCCCCACTGCCTCCCTGGTGTCAAGCATGGTAAATTCCAATGGTAATTAATTGTTTAAGGGTCCTCCATAAAGCTGGTCTGTGAAACATCATGGAGGACCAAGGGACTTTGGCTCTGTTATTCTCCCCCCTGGTTATTACCTTTAAAGCCCTATATGGCCTAGGACCTGCCTACCTGAAGGACCGTCTCTCCCCGCATGTTCCCCAGAGAGTATTGAGATCGGGAACTCAAAATCTCCTAGATATCCCCGGGCCAAAGGAAGCCCACTTAAAATCGACAAGGGACCGGGCCTTTTCTATTATGGCCCCCTCCTGGTGGAACCAGCTGCCGGAAGAGGTGAGGGCCCTGCGGGACCTCGCCCAGTTCCGCAGGGCCTGTAAGACAACCCTCTTCCGGCTGGCCTATGACTAGCTGGTACAAGAAACTGAGCGTAGTTATACTGGATGTCTGCTGCCCCCAATGTTTTAAATGTTTTAAATGGTTCAATGTTTTAAATGGTTTAATGTTTAAATTTAATGCTCTATGTTTAACGCCTATTTATGTCAGATTCCTGTGTTGTAAGCCGCCCTGAGCCACTTGTTGGGAAGGGCGAGATAGAAGTCATTAAATAAATAAATAAATAAATAAATAAATCTTGCTTTATTGCTTGTGAAGTAGAGTAGTGAGAAACGAAACTAGTAAGAGAAAGAATAATCAGCACCTTCCCATACATTCCTGCCTGGGAGTGCGAGACATCTGGGGAAAGCAAGGACAAGACACTGATAACATTGTGAGAATGTAGACATTTATGATAGTTTATGTGTTAGAGAGCATCCCTCGCCTCCTCCCTTGGGAATCCTTTGAAGTATGTCTTAAAAGAATTGCATCAATGTATTTCTAGTATCACTCTCAAGGACCTGTACCAGGAGAGCGTATCGTTCCATCCGTAAACGTAGTTTTGTATCCACTTGACTCGTTCTTTGAAACCGCCTGCTTGACACCTGGCTGGTTTCCTGCTTCTAATATATTTGAAGAAATTTTTATTGTTGGTTTTTATGTCTGTGAATCATTTCATACGCTGCTACCGTATTGCCTGCACAGAAAGACCATCTTGACTAATGTAGTTTTGTATAATTTGCAGAAAGGCAGGAAACCGGGGGGGGGGGGGAGGGGGGAGGGGGGAGGGCGTGTCCCTGACCTTTTCAGCAGACCATTCAAAGTTTTTATGCTCCTCTGATTGTTTTATTCCGCTGAGGTATTCTTGCTTTTATTGACTGTTGGTGTTAGGCTATTGTATACTGGGATGGTTTTATTGCTGGTGGCTTAGTTTTATGGGATTGGTTTATTGATGACTGTTCAACTGTGCATCCCCCCCCCCCAATGTTTATTGTCTCAAGCAGGTCTTTGGAGAGACAGCATGCAAACGCCTTTTAAAAAAAAATCAAATCAGGCATTTCTTGTAAGACTGACAACATGAACTCTTAGATCCAAGCGGGCAGCCGTGTTCATCTGAAATGACAGAATGACGTTGGAGCCCTGTGGCAAATTTAAGATCAACCAAGTTTGATTCAAAATGTAAGCTTTTGCGCAGGGTTTCTTTTGTAGCAGGAACTCCTTTGCATATAAGGTCACACGCCCCTGATGTAGCCAATCTTCCAAGAGCTTACAGGGCTCTTCGTACAGGGCCTACTGTGAGCTCCAGGAGGATTGGCTACATCAGGGGTGTGTGGCCTAAAATGCAAAGGAGGTCCTGCTAGAATTCCTTACAGGGCTCTTCATACAGGGCCTACTGAAAGCTCCAGGATTAGCTACATCAGGGGGGTGGGGCCTAATATGCAAAGGAGGTCCTGCTAGAATTTCTGACAGGGCTCTTCGTACAGGGCCTACTGTCAGCTCCAGGAGGATTGGCTACATCAGGGGTGTGTGGCCTAATATGCAAAGGAGGTCCTGCTAGAATTCCTTACAGGGCTCTTCGTACAGGGCCTACTGGAAGCTCCAGGAGGATTGGCTACATCAGGGGGGTGGGGCCTAATATGCAAAGGAGGTCCTGCTAGAATTCCTTACAGGGCTCTTCATACAGGGCCTACTGGAAGCTCCAGGAGGATTGGCTACATCAGGGGGGTGGGGCCTAATATGCAAAGGAGGTCCTGCTAGAATTCCTTACAGGGCTCTTCGTACAGGGCCTACTGGAAGCTCCAGGAGGATTGGCTACATCAGGGGGGTGTGGCCTAATATGCAAAGGAGGTCCTGCTAGAATTCCTTACAGGGCTCTTCATACAGGGCCTACTGAAAGCTCCAGGAGGATTGGCTACATCAGGGGTTTTTGGCCTAATAGGCAAAGGAGGTCCTGCTAGAATTCCTTACAGGGCTCTTCGTACAGGGCCTACTGGAAGCTCCAGGAGGATTGGCTACATCAAGGGAGTGTGGCCTAATATGCAAAGGAGTCCCTCCTACAAAAAAAGGCCCTGCTTTTGTGTGTTAAATGCACACTTTTATTATTATTATTATTATTATTATTATTATTATTATTATTATTATTATTATTATTATTATTATTATTCCCCCATGGGGGCTCAGGGCAGAGTACATCAATTTAGTTAATAATGAAATTACAATAAAATCACAATAAAGTCAGTTACAGTAATTAGTTAACTTCATCAGACAATAGTACGGAATAGAATGAGCAGCCCCGCATTTCGAGAGAGTGGACAGTGAATTAGTATGCAAGACAAAATATTTTTAACAGATTAAAAGAATAACAAGTTCGGGTCTGGCAACTGTCATTCTCGGGGGTGGGGGGTGGGGACACCAAATGCAATAAACGTGTCAGAATTGGAGACAGATGTCTAGATCATTTGGTTTCTTAATTGCGAAGAGTAATACATTTAGAGTCTGTTGTAATGTTCCATTGGTCTCCTCTAAAGCGTGGATTAAAAGAACATCCTTTCTGTAGAACAAAGCTGAAGTCAAATACTAATACAAAGCTGTTCAAATACTAATACAGAAAATACATGAGGATATAGTGGATGTATACCTCTCAAGTATGGGTTAAACTAGCAACAGTTCTTTCGGAGAGGTTTCCACTCTGATGATATATTGCATAATATCACAGACGCTTGGTGAGAATGGGGTTAGCGTATGTAAGGAGATAAGAAACCAATATCTCTGTTCAGTCCCGGGGAGATGTTTGTTCCAAGTTTTGTAATAACTTGTAATTCAGCAGTTTCTCTTCCCAGTCTCTTCTTGAAGTTGCCTTGCAGTAAAACAGCTACTTTGAGGTCACCCAATGAATGAAACCTTAACAGCCTTTGTCATAAGAACATAAGAGAAGCCATGTTAGATCAGGCCAATGGCCCATCTAGTCCAACACTCTGTGTCACATAAGAACATAAGAGAAGCCCTGTTGGATCAGGCCAATGGCCCATCTAGTCCAACACTCTGTGTCACATAAGAACATAAGAGAAGCCCTGTTGGATCAGGCCAGTGGCCCATCTAGTCCAACACTCTGTGTCACATAAGAACATAAGAGAAGCCCTGTTGGATCAGGCCAATGGCCCATCTAGTCCAACACTCTGTGTCACATAAGAACATAAGAGAAGCCCTGTTGGATCAGGCCAGTGGCCCATCTAGTCCAACACTCTGTGTCACATAAGAACATAAGAGAAGCCCTGTTGGATCAGGCCAATGGCCCATCTAGTCCAACACTCTGTGTCACATAAGAACATAAGAGAAGCCCTGTTGGATCAGGCCAGTGGCCCATCTAGTCCAACACTCTGTGTCACATAAGAACATAAGAGAAGCCCTGTTGGATCAGGCCAATGGCCCATCTAGTCCAACACTCTGTGTCACATAAGAACATAAGAGAAGCCCTGTTGGATCAGGCCAGTGGCCCATCTAGTCCAACACTCTGTGTCACATAAGAACATAAGAGAAGCCCTGTTGGATCAGGCCAATGGCCCATCTAGTCCAACACTCTGTGTCACATAAGAACATAAGAGAAGCCCTGTTGGATCAGGCCAATGGCCCATCTAGTCCAACACTCTGTGTCACATAAGAACATAAGAGAAGCCCTGTTGGATCAGGCCAATGGCCCATCTAGTCCAACACTCTGTGTCACATAAGAACATAAGAGAAGCCCTGTTGGATCAGGCCAATGGCCCCATCTAGTCCAACATTGTGTGTCACATAGCGGCCAAATATACACACACACACACACACACTGTGGCTAATAGCCACTGATGGACCTCTGCTCCATATTTTTATCTAACCCCCTCTTGAAGGTGGCTATGCTTGTGGTCACCACCACCTCCCGTGGCAGTGAATTCCACGTGTTCATCACCCTTTGGGTGAAGAAGGACTTCCTTTTATCCGTTTTAACCCGACTGCTCAGCAATTTCATCGAATGCCCACGATGTATTTCTTGTATTGTGAGAAAGGGAGAAAAGGACTTCTTTCTCTACTTTCTCCATCCCATGTCAGTGAAGAGCTCAACATCTTGGTGTTCGCTCATTTCAGTTCCACTTAAATTTTTAAAAAACGTTTCCGGAAGAAAACAGGTTTGCTTTGATTTTTCAGGTTTGCTTTGATTTTTATGTATAGAGCACAAATAAACACTTTTTTAAAAAAGAAATCCTAACAGGAAACTGTTGTTGTGAACGAGAAGTCTGCAATCACGCATGACAATCAGGCATCAAAACTGCAAAATGCCAATCCCACAGCAAGTCTTAAAAAGGCAAACTCATTGGCAAGGGTCAGAGAGGTTAATTGCCTAGGGGGGCACAGTCTGGAATAAAATAGCCCCTGCCTGTGGATGTAATGCCACAGGTGTTTAAACATACCGATCAAAGCAGCCAGGGCAAAGAGAGGAAGCAACAAAGTTGAATGGGAGATGTCATTTCTAGGCAGGGCTTTTTTTGTAGCAGGAACTCCTTTACATGTTAGGCCACACCTCCCCCTGATGTAGCCAATCCTCGAAGAGCTTACAGGGCCTACTGTAAGCTCCATGAGGATTGGCTGCATCAGTTGTGTGTGGTCTAATATGCAAAGGAGTTCCTGCTACAAAGTAAACCCTATTTATAGTTTTTTCTTTCTTTCTTTCTTTCTTTCTTCTTTCTTTCTTTCTTTCTTTCTTTCTTTCTTTCTTTCTTTCTTTTCTTTCTTTCTTTCTTTCTTTCTTTCTTTCTTTCTTTCTTTCTTTCTTTCTTTCTTTCTTGTAGTGGTTTCTTTCTTTCAGTTTGGTGTAGTGGTTAAGTGTGCGGACTCTTATCTGGGCGAACCGGGTTTGATTCCCCACTCCTCCACTTGCACCTGCTGGAATGGCCTTGGGTCAGCCATAGCTCTGGCAGAGGTTGTCCTTGAAAGGGCAGCTGCTGTGGGAGCCCTCTCCAGCCCCACCCACCTCACAGGGTGTCTGTTGTGGGGGAGGAAGGTAAAGGAGATTGTGAGCCGCTCTGAGACTCTTCGGAGTGGAGGGCGGGATATAAATCCAATATCTTCTTCTTCTTCTTCTCTCTCTTTCTTTCTTTCTTTCTTTCTTTCTTTCTTTCTTTCTTTCTTTCTTTCTTTCTTTCTTTCTTTCTTTCTTTCTTTCTTTCTTTCTTTCTTCCTTCCTTCCTTCTCAAAATTTTTATTTTCATAAAACAGGTACAGCATATCCAGTAAATCAGCCAGTATCATAATGCCCCTGTATAAATCGATGGTGCGGTCTCATTTGGAATACTGTGTGCAATTCTGGTCACTGCACCTCAAAAAGGATATTATAGCATTGGAAAAAGTGCAAGATTATGCACGGGATGGAGAAGGTAGAGAAAGAAGTACTTTTCTCCCTTTCTCACAATACAAGAACTCGTGGGCATTCAATGAAATTGCTGAGCAGTCGGGTTAGAACGGGTAAAAGGAGGTACTTCTTCACCCAAAGGGTGATTAACATGTGGAATTCACTGCCACAGGAGGTGGCGGTGGCTACAAGCATAGCTAGCTTCAAGAGGGGGTTAAATAAAAATATGGAGCACAGGTCCATCAGTGGCTATTAGCCACAGTGTGTGTGTGTGTGTGTGTGTGTGTGTGTGTGTGTGTATATATGTATGTATGTATGTATGTATGTATGTATGTATGTATGTATGTATGTATATATATAAATTTTTGGTCACTGTGTGAAACAGAGTGTTGGACTGGATGGGCCACTGGCCTGATCCAACAGGGCTTCTCTTATGTTCTTATGTGACACAGAGTGTTGGACTGGAGGGGCCACTGGCCTGATCCAACATGGCTTCTCTTATGTTCTTATGTGACACAGAGTGTTGGATTGGAGGGGCCATTGGCCTGATCCAACACGGCTTCTCTTATGTTCTTATGTGACACAGAGTGTTGGACTGGATGGGCCATTGGCCTGATCCAACATGGCTTCTCTTATGTTCTTATGTGACACAGAGTGTTGGACTGGAGGGGACACTGGCCTGATCCAGCAGGGCTTCTCTTATGTTTTTATGTGACACAGAGTGTTGGACTGGAGGGGCCATTGGCCTGATCCAACATGGCTTCTCTTACGTTCTTATGTGACACAGAGTGTTGGACTGGATGGGCCACTGGCCTGGTCCAACATGGCTTCTCTTATGTTCTTATGTGACACAGAGTGTTGGACTGGATGGGCCACTGGCCGGATCCAACAGGGCTTCTCTTATGTTCTTATGTGACACAGAGTGTTGGACTGGAGGGGACACTGGCCTGATCCAACAGGGCTTCTCTTATGTTCTTATGTGACACAGAGTGTTGGACTGGAGGGGACACTGGCCTGATCCAACAGGGCTTCTCTTATGTTCTTATGTGACACAGAGTGTTGGACTGGAGGGGACACTGGCCTGATCCAACAGGGCTTCTCTTATGTTCTTATGTGACATAGAGTGTTGGACTGGAGGGCACACTGGCCTGATCCAACATGGCTTCTCTTATGTTCTTATGTGACATAGAGTGTTGGACTGGAGGGGACACTGGCCTGATCCAACAGGGCTTCTCTTATGTTCTTATGTGACACAGAGTGTTGGACTGGATGGGCCACTGGCCGGATCCAACATGGCTTCTCTTATGTTCTTATGTGACATAGAGTGTTGGACTGGAGGGGCCATTGGCCTGATCCAACATGGCTTCTCTTATGTTCTTATAATAGAAAACTTGAAACAAATTCAGTAATAAATAAGAAGATATAAATGAAAAATTGCATAAATAAAATAATTCATAAGGGGATAAACAAATCATATTGCATCATTTGCATAGCATTATCTAAGTGCATTTAATACAAAATAAAATCAAGATATTTTGTTGGAATAGACCAGGGGTGGCCAACGGTAGCTCGCCAGATGTTTTTGGCTGGGGCTGATGGAAGTTGTAGGCAAAAAACATCTGGAGAGCTACCATTGGCCACCCCTGGAATAGATTAACTGACAGAGGGTTTTCCATTGATATAGGCAAGAAAAGTAAACCATTTCCAACAAAAGTACCAGTGATTAGTGAATTTTCATATCTCAAAATATATGATCCCATCAGATCCCAAACTTTATCAAACCACTGATGTATAGAAGGACATCCTGGCACTGTGTTTGTGTGTGTGCGCGCAAAACCCATCAGTGAAATAGCTGGCAGTCATTTAAACCTAACAGTAAGTAAGTAAGTAAGTAAGTAAATTTTTATTTATACCCCGCCCTCCCCGCCATGGCAGGCTCAGGGCAGGCTCAGGGCCACTGTGTGACACAGAGTGTTGGCTGGATGGGCCATTGGCCTGATCCAACAGTGAAGTAAGGCCATCCATCAGCCGTTAGGTTTAAATGCTCCAAACAGCTGAACCAGACAACAGTCTGCTAAATGTTCGGGGAAGGCGCTTTCCCCAAACATCGGTTCAGTAGCTCTAAACTGGGCCAAGTTCATGCCGAATTTTGGCTCATGAACCGGTTCGTGCCCATCCCTGTTCAAGATACCCTAAAACAGAGGTGTCAAACACATTTGGCAGAGCTCTGGCAGAGGTTGTCCTTGAAAGGGCAGCTGCTGTGAGAGCCCTCTCCAGCCCCACCCACCTCACAGGGTGTCTGTTGTGGGGGAGGAAGGGAAAGGAGATTGTGAGCTGCTCTGACACTCTTCGGAGTGGAGGGCGGGATAGAAATCCAATATCTTCATCTACCTCACAAGGTGTCTGTTGTGGGGGAGGAAGGGAAAGGAGATTGTGAGCCACTCTGAGACTCTTCGGAGTGGAGGGCGGGATATAAATCCAATATCTTCATCTTCTTCTTCATTTGTTATGGTCGTTTTTGCACTCACCTCCAGCCGGCGCGACCCGCCTCTTTACCGCGCAGGATCTGCGCAGATTTCGCACTAAATGCTGCGGAGCAGCCTTTTGCGCCGGAAACTTCCGTCGCAAAAGCCGCTCAAACGTAAATCGCCAAAAAGCAGTTTGGCGTTTGCGCGGCTTTTGCGACGGGAGTTTCCGGCGCAAAAGGCTGCTCCGCGGCATTTAGTGCGAAATCCGCGCAGATCATGCGCGAAGAGGGGGGTCGCGCCGGCTGGAGGTGAGTGCGAAAACGACCTATGTGGGCCATATCTGACATAAATGATACCTTGTCGGGCCAGGCCATGTCGGGGCGGGCCATGTGTGTACCTATTTAAGATTAGGTAGCAGAGATATAAACTTTATAAAGGACACAGACAAACACAATTTTTGTTAAAAAAAAAATCCCTTAAAAATAAAACATGCTTAAAACATTAGCACTCGTTGGTCTTAAAGGTGCTTTCTTTGTATTTCTCCCATGGGATCCAGAGAACTGGGCAAAGGAAGCTCTGGCTGTTTCCTTCCTTCCCCAGGGAACCAGGAGGGGGAGGAGCCTCAGTCAATAGAAGGAAGAGAGGCTTAGCTCAGTAGCTCTGCTGTGCGATTGAGAGAGCCTGGCAAACAAGCTTTGCCTCCTCCCCCAGGGAGGAGTCTCAGCCAATGAAGAAAACAGAGGCTTTGCTGTGTAGCTCCTGTGCAATTGAGGAAGCCTGGCAAAGCAACCTGCGATGCAGAAGGAAGCAGGAGAGAGGGAGAAGGAAGCAGATGACAGCCAGTTGCTCGGAGGCTTGATTCGACCTCCCAGGATGCATGTTTGACACCCCTGTCCTAAAACATGGAGCACCTTAAAATGAGTGGGGCCTGGGGATCTCTTGGAGGCAATGCTCCCTCTAAGTTGTGGAGTCTTGTGAGCAAAAATTCTACTTCATGAGCTCCTGGCATTAAAGTTGCGAGCTCCTGCATCGATTAGTTTGCTCCGGGACCGTTTTTTTTTCCTGAGCTGAGACAAAAATGTGTGAGCCGGAGGCTGAAAAAACCTGTGAGCTAGCTCACCCTAACTTAGCTTAGAGGAAACACTACTTGGAAGTACAATTCATCTGCAGACTACAGAGATCAGTTCTCCTGAAGTAAATGGCTGATTTGGAGGGTAGGAAAAATCCAATGCGTGGTTATAGGATGGGGGAGACTTGTCAGCAGTAGCCTGTGTGAAAAGGATCTCGGGGTCTTAGTGGACCATACGCTGAAAATGAATCAACAGTGTGATGCGGTGGCTAAAAAGGCAAACGCAATTTTGGGCTGTATCAACAGAAGTCTAGTGTCCAGATCAAGTGAATTGATGGTATCGCTTTGCTCTGCTCTGATCTTACCATCGGGCAGACGATATAGAGTGTTGAAGGCTAAGACAAATAGATTTAAGGGCAGCTTCTATCCAAGTGCTGTGGTTAGGCTAAATGCAGGGCTATGAATGGTTATTTGTTTTAGATGTAGGCTAAATGTAGGGTTATGAATGGTTATTTGTTTTAGATGTATTTAAATGGTTTATGTATATGTCTTTTCTTTAGTGTTGATGTGGTGGTATGTTTGTGGAAGAGCACCTCATTTCGTTGCTCTCATTTTCCTTTTTTGAGAACAATGACAATAAATTTATCTCTATCTATCTATCTATCTATCTATCTATCTATCTATCTATCTATCTATCTATCTATCTATCTATCTATCTATCATCTATCTATCTATCTATCTATCTATCTATCTATCTATCTATCTATCTATCTATCTATCTATCTATCTATCTATCTATCTATCTATCTATCTATCTATCTATCAGACCTCACCTGGAGTCTTGTGTTCAGTTTTGGGCACCACATTTTAAGAAGGACATAGACAAGCTGGAATGGGTCCAGAAGATGGTGAGGGTCTGGAATAGCCAAGCCAACGAAAATGGTTGGCAATTTTAAGGGGAAAGTCAAACTGAAACCAAACAAAACAGACCAAAATGGCTTTAGGTGCAAACTGGGATCTCCACGTTTGGGGGAGGCTTTTTGGCCCTTCCCCAGAGGTGTCAAAATCGCTCTGGGCTGCTTGGTTTGTTCTGCTTCTCACCGAAACCAGTGTTGGTTTTCCGATCCTCTTTCACTCCTTTTATTGAAATTGTCAGTGAATTTGTGCTGTTTTCAACGCATGTCGAGACTGCACAGGGCGAACGCGGCCAAGCTGCATCACAGCATTTGTGTTGTGTTGTTTATTTATGACAAAAAAATTGTGCTCTTTCTTTCTTACTCCCCCCCTCCCAAAAAAATGCTTCTGGGCTCCTTTGTTCAAACCCCCTGTGAGAATTTTGCTGAACTGTAAGATTTTTTTTTTCCAATTTAAATTTTATTGATTTTTTTAAACTTAACTGACATAAATGTAAAGGGTTTCAGTCCAAGAATTATTGTGTGAGATCAACATATGTATCCATAAACCAACATTCAAACAAAGTTACAAAGGCAGTTACATATTAATATACTGATGACTCCATCTTTATCAAATTTACATTTTAGGCTTCCTGAATAGTTAATGAAAAGCTAATGATCCTTAGTCTAATATCAGTGTTTAAAATACTGATTGGAAAAGGAAAGGTCCCCTGTGCAAGCACCAGTCATTTCCGACTCTGGGGTGACGTTGCTTTCACAACGTTTTCACGGCAGACTTTTGACGGGGTGGTTTGCCATTTGCCTTCCCCAGTCATCTACACTTTCCCTCCAGCAAGCTGGGGACTCCTTTGACCGACCTCGGAAGGATGGAAGACTAGGTCAACCTCGAGCCGGCTACCTGAAAACCCAGCTTCCACCGGAGATCGAACTCAGGTCGCGAGCAGAGCTTAGGACTGCAGTACTGCAGCTTTAACACTCTGCGCCACGGGGCTCTTTCAATCCTATAAATCTGTGTTTAAAAAAAGGTAGTCCCCTCTGCAAGCACCAGTCATTTCTGACTCTGGGGTGACGTTGCTTTCACGTTTTCATGGCACACTTTTGACGGGGTGGTTTGCCATTGCCTTCCCCAGTCATACACTTCCCCCCCAGCAAGCTGGGTACTCATTTTACCGACCTCGGAAGGATGGAAGGCTGAGTCAACCTCGAGCCGGCTACCTGAAAACCCAGCTTCCACCAGGGATCAAACTCAGGTCGTGATAAGGGAATAGAATAAACACATTTATGTAAACAACCATATATTATAATCGGATCAATTTGGTAGAACATTGCTGGATTTAAGATATCCAATAACTGGATCCCAATAGTATTGCATATTGTTAGTTGTCGATAATAAAGAGTCTCCTAAGAAGAATAGATTTTGAGTAATTTGAGACATGATGAAAGTTTCCCAAATTATATCGTACCACATAAGATTTGACAAACTTTCTAATATTTCCCCCCACAAAAAAATGGGGAAACAACCAAAACCTATAAAGCAGACAGATGGAAATCTTTCTCATGCCAATGTGGTCACCTAGGGCTGAGGTCAGACGGCCATAAACTGACGAGATGGGCATGGATGAAAACCAGATGCATGTCGGATTTTATGCGGTTGTCCAAACATCAGCATCTGGCAATGGTCGTTGGCTCGTTCGTGTCCCGAACTACCACGACTGAGATGCGGACTTTTTTGATCGTACATTAAATCCGGAATAAGAATGCTTCCGACGGCTCCCGCGCATACTTTCTACGCTTGAACGCTCCATTGTAGCCGACTCGTCGCAAGCGCACATCCGCTTCCCTACGAGAGCCCACTCCAAATGATATCATTGCGCCAGCAATTGTTGACTCAGGCTTCCAACCTTCTGAGGTCGGTAAAATACGTACCCAGCTTGTTGGGGGGGGGGGGGAAGTGTAATGACCGGGGAAGGCAATGGCAAACCACCCTGTAAAAGGTCTGCCGTGAAAACTTTGTGAAAGCAGTGTCACCCCAGAGTCGAAAATGACTGGTGCTTGCACAGGGGACCTTTCCTAAATGCGGGGGGGGGGGGGGGGAGGCAGATTGCCCACCTTTGCTGTCTCCCTGCCAGGGGAGGAAGATGACCCACCTTTGCCGTCTCCCCGCCAGGTGGAGAGACAGCAAAGAGAGATGCCATGCTCCCCCCCCCCCATTTAAACACCACAGCGGGGTGTTTAAATGGGGGGGGGGGGAGGAAGATGACTCACCTTTGCTGTCTCCCCGCCAGGCGGAGAGACAGCAAAGAGAACTCCTGGGCTTCCCCTTCTTTTCCGGGTGTTTAAATGGGGGGGGGGGGCAGATCACCCACCTTTTCTGGAACCTTAAAAAAAAAAAAGCCAAGCACGATATCCCACGGTACTGCGCTTGCGCAAGTGTGGAATGCCATCTCAAAACCTGAGGTCTGGTTGAGACCTCTGATCAACCAACGACGGGACCAACGCTGCTTAGAACTAAAGGATGGGGGCATGTCTGATCAGGAAATTCGTTATAAAAAAGCTGCGGGGTATAATAGCGACGGGTGAGGGATGGCTTTAATGGTGAGTGTGACCACGGCCTAGGAGAAAGTCATTGAAAAAGTATGATGGGAGTAAGGTCTTATTATGACAATTCTAATTCAAGAAGCCTTTGAAGGGAGATGCTGAGCTGATAAAATTTAGTCCACCTTCTGGTGATGTCGGGGGTGTGTGTGGCGTTATGCAAATGAGCTATTCAAATAAGTTTTGCTAATGAGCTCTGGCATCTCTTTTTCTACAAAATGACCCATGATGATGGGGGAAGGGTCATCTCTCCCTGGGGGAGCATCTTCTAAGCATGCGGAAGGTCCCAGGTTCAATCCCCGGCATCTGATGAATTGTGCTTTTAGCGCACGAAAGCTCACGTTCTGAATAAAACTCGGTTGTTAGGGTTTATAGAATCTTTCGGGATCAAATACCGTGTTCTACTGGAGAAAGTTCTCCTTCCAGACGTTTCGTTCTCAGCTGCGGAGAACATCCTCAGTGGCGTTGCAGCCGGCTGCAACGCCACTGAGGATGTCCTCCGCAGCTGAGAACGAAACGTCTGGAAGGAAAACTTCCTCCAGTAGAACACAGCACTTGATCCCGAAAGATTCTACAAACCCTAATGATGTTACCAGCCGTGAAAACCTGAAAACCTGAAATCTTTGAGAAAACTTGGTTGGTCTTAAAGATGCCACCGGACTCCAGCTATGTCCTATTGCTTCAGACCAACACGGCTGCCCATTTGGCTCTAAAGGAGATCCCATTGTAGGGGATGTGAAAGACCTCAGCCTGAGACACTGTGAGTCTGAATAGACAATACTGACCTAGGGTCTGATTAGTGGAAGGCAGCTTTTGGGGGAGGGGCCATGGTTCTAGGGTTGCCAAGTCCAATTCAAGAAATATCTGGGGACTTTGAGGGTGGAGCCAGGAGACATTAGGGGTGGAGCCCAGATCAAGGCTGTGACAAGCATAATTGAACGCCAAAGGGAGTTCTGGCCATCACATTTCAAGGGACGGCACACCTTTTCGATTCCTCCCTTCCATAGGAAATAATGGATAGGGGCACCTTCTTTTGGGGCTCATGGAATTGGACCCCCTGGTCCAATCTTTTTGAAACTTGGGGGTTATTTTGGGGAGAGGCACTAGATGCTGTACTAAAAATCTGGTGCCTCTATTCCAAAAAACAGTCCCCCCCCAGAGCCCCAGATACTCGCAGATCAATTCTCCATGATTTTCTATGGAAATAAATCTCCATAGGGAATAATAGAGTTCCCAGCAGACATTTCCCTCCCCTCCCCCTGCTTTCTGACAACTCTGAAGTGGGGGGAGGGTCTCCAAACCGGGGGATCCCCTGCCCCCACCTGGGGATTGGCATCCCTACATGGTTCAGTGGTAGAGCCTCTGCTTGCCATGCAGAAATTCCCAGGTTCAATCCCTGGCATCTCCAGTTTGGAAGGTAGCAGGCAGGATTGGAACGGCAAGCTGGAACAGAAGGTAGTTGGAAAGCTGGAACGGGTCCAGAGGAGGGCGACGAAGATGGTGAGGGGTCTGGAAACCAAGTCCTTTGAAGAAAGGTTGGAGGAGCTGGGGATGTTTAGCCTGGAGAGGAGGCGGCTGAGAGGTGATAGGATCACCATCTTCAAGTACGTGAAGGGCTGTCATATAGAGGTGTCTGGAGACCAAGTCCTATGAGGAAAGGTTGAAGGAGCTGGGGATGTTTAGCCTGGAGAGGAGGCGGCTGAGAGGTGATAGGATCACCATCTTCAAGTACATGAAGGGCTGTCATATAGAGGGGTCTGGAGACCAAGTCCTATGAGGAAAGGTTGAAGGAGCTGGGGATGTTTAGCCTGGAGAGGAGGCAGGTGAGAGGTGATAGGATCACCATCTTCAAGTACATGAAGGGCTGTCATATAAAGGGGACTGGAGACCAAGTCCTTTGAAGAAAGGTTGGAGGAGCTGGGGATGTTTAGCCTGGAGAGGAGGCGGCTGAGAGGTGATAGGATCACCATCTTCAAGTACATGAAGGGCTGTCATATAGAGGGGTCTGGAGACCAAGTCCTATGAGGAAAGGTTGAAGGAGCTGGGGATGTTTAGCCTGGAGAGGAGGCAGGTGAGAGGTGATAGGATCACCATCTTCAAGTACGTGAAGGGCTGTCATATAGAGGGGACTGGAGACCAAGTCCTTTGAAGAAAGGTTGGAGGAGCTGGGGATGTTTAGCCTGGAGAGGAGGCGGCAAGGGCTGTCCTATAGAGGATGATGTGGAATTGTTCTCTGTGGCCCCAGAAAAAATAGGACCAGAACCAATGGGTTGAAATTAAATCAAGAGTTTCTGGCTCAACATTAGAAGAACTTCCTGACCGTTAGAATCATAGAGTTGGAAGGGACCTCCGGGGTCATCTGGTCCAATGCAGGAAACCCACAAATACCTACCCCAAGTTCACAGGATCCTCATTGCTGTCAGATGGCCATCTGGTAGGTGGGTAGTGGTTAAAAGTTTCCAGCTCCATATTAGGAAGAACTTCCTGACCTTTAGAGCGGTTCCTCAGTGGAACAGGCTTCCTCGGGAGGTGGTGGGCTCTCCTTCCTTGGAGGTTTTGAAACAGAGGTTAGATGGCCATCTGACAGCAGTGAGGATCCTGTGAATTTAGAGGGAGGCATTTGCGAGTTCCCTGCATTGTGCAGGAGGTTGGACTCAATGATCCTGGAGGTCCCTTCCAACTCTATGATTCTTTAGGAGGTGGTGGGCTCTCCTTCCTTGGAGGTTTTGAAACAGAGGCTAGATGGCCCTCTGACAGCAATGAAGATCCTGTGAATTTAGGGGGAGGTATTTGTGAGCTTAGAGCGATTCCTCAGTGGAACAGGCTTCCTCCTCGGGAGGTGGTGGGCTCTCCTCCCTTGGAGGTTTCTAAACAGAGGCTAGAGGCCATCTGGCAGCAATGAAGATCCTGTGAATTTAGGGGGAGGTGTTTGTGAATTTCTTGCATTGTGCAGGGGGTTGGGCTAGATGGCCCTGGAGGTCCCTTCCATCTCTAGGATTCCATGATTCTATTCTATGACTGGAGGGGGGGAAGGACCTCAGAGGGATTTATTGCTATGAAGCCCACTCCCCACAGCAGCCATTTTCTCCAGGGGTTTACACAAATCTTCACCATCTTGGAGTAGATCTTCTTATGAGCAGGGCTGACCCAGGACTGTACGGCACCATAGGCAAGGCTGACTTCTGGCACTCCCCCCACCCCAAACTGATAATGTCATTGAGTCACAAAAGGGGTGCCCAATTCGGCAGCCCCCCCAGAAGACTGGCACGCTAGGCAATCGCCTAGTTTGCGCTATGAGTCTGTCTTGCTTTCCTGGATTAAGCTCAAGTTCTTTATGGGTGTACTCTAGTTGTCATCTCTGTCTCTTCATCTCCAACACCTCTTGCAAAACCCAAGGAGGCAGCTGGATTCGAGTCAAAGAAAGAGGGTGTCTAGGAGTAATTGCATCAATCATCCCAGACAATTCGCAGTTCCCGAAATCACTCAGGGCACCGGCAGGACAAAGTAGTAAGCCGAGTCAGCCAAAAACTCCTCAAGAACAAGGTGGAACCCAAGAGATAAGCCCTTTATTTTTGCCTGAGTGCGGGGAATTTTTTGTAGCAGGAACACACAATAATACGGTTCAGGGGGTGTGGCCTAATATGCAGATGAGTTCATGCTGGGCTTTTCTACCAAAAAAGCCCCTCGCAAAACAACGGTGATGTCAGGGGGTGTGGCCTAATATGCCGATGAGTTCCTGCTGGCCTTTTCTGCAAAAAAGCCCTGTGTGAAACAATGGTGAAGTTGGGGTGTGGCTTAATATGCAAATGTGTCCCTGCTGGGCTTTTTTTCCACCAAAAAAAGTCCTGCCTGAGTGTATGTACACACACATGCACACACTTCTGGAGCCCCTCTTTGATTTGCCTCTTCCATGCAACACACCTCAAAAAAGATATTCTAACACTGGAAAAAGTGCAGAAAAGGGCAACTGGGATGATTAAAGGGTTGGAACACTTTCCCTATGAAGAAAAGTTAAAACGCTTGAGGCTCTTTAGCTTGGAGAAACGTCGACTGCGGGGAGATATGATAGAAGTTTACAAGATTATGCATGGGATAGAGAAGGTAGAGAAAGAAGTCCTTTTCTCCCTTTCTCACAATATGAGAACTCATGGGCACTCAATGAAATTGCTGAGCAGTCGGGTTAGAACAGATAAAAAGAGGTATTTCTTCACCCAAAGGGTGATTAACATGTAGAATTCACTGCCACAGGAGGTGGTGGTGGTGGTTACAAGCATAGCCAGCTTCAAGAGGGGATTGGATAAACATGGAGCAGAGGTCCATCAGTGGCTATTTGCCACAGCATATTGATGGTACTCTCTGTTTGGGGCAAAGATGCTCTATATTCTTAGTGCTTGGGTGGGGGGGCAACAGTGGGAGGTCTTCTATTGTCCTGGTCCCACTGGTGAACCTCCTGATGGCACCTGGCTTATTGGCCCCTGTGTGACACAGAGTGTTAGACTGGATGGGCCATTGGCCTGACCCAACATTGCTTCTCTTCTGTTCTTATGTGACACAGAGTGTTGGACTGGATGGGCCATTGGCCTGACCCAACATGGCTTCTCTTATGTTCTTATGTCTGGGGCAGTGATGCTCTGCATTCTTGGTGCTTGGGGGTGGGGGGCAACAGTGGGAGGGCTTCTAGAGTCCTGGCCCCACTGGTAGACCTCCTGATGGCACCTGTTTTTTTTGGCCACTGTGTGACAAGAAAGTGTTGGACTGGAGGGGCCACTGGCCTGATCCAACATGGCTTCTCTTCTGTTCTTATGAGCCACGGCTCACTTCTTCAGATTCAAGTTCAAGCGCTGGGAGGATTCAGCCAAATTGCAAGCTTAGTAGAGACAAGAGAAGAAAACCTCACGAAACAAGAAATATCACCCCAGGATGTGCAATTTCACTAGAATTTCCCGCTCGGGGCTTGTTTTGAACTGCTATTTCGATCTCCACATCGGCTGCTGAGAGAGAGTTGGGCTTTGAATCAGATGCTTTACATAAACCTCAGGTTTCACTAAATGTCACTCAGGGCCTTTTCTCGGCCTCTGCAGGAAGGTACCAGAAGATGCTTGGGAGGGGGGGCACCCCTCGCTTTGCCCGTGGGGTGGGGCCGGCAGAGGCCAGAAAGGGCATTGCTGGGGGTTTGCCATCCTCCAGGGGGCACCTGGAGATCTCCCAGTGCTACAACTGATCTCCAGGTGACAGAGATGAGTTTTCCTGGAGAAAATGGCCAGCTTGGAAGAGGGACTCTAAAGCAGGGGTGTCAAACATTCCGTTCAGGGGCTGAATCAGACTCCCGGAGCAACTGGCTGTCATCTGCTTCCATCTCCCACTCTCTCGCGTCCTTCTGCATCCCAGCCTGCTTTGCAAGACTTGCTCAATTGCACAGGAGCTACAGAGCAAAACCTCTGTTTTCTCCATTGGCTGAGGCTCCTCCATTGGGGAGGAGGGAGAGCTTGCTTTGCCAGGCTCTCTCAATCGCACAGCAGAGCTACTTTGCCAAGCCTCTCTTATTTATTTATTTAATTTATATTCCACCCTCCCTGCCGAAGGCAGGCTCTTTCTTCTATTGGCTGGGGCTCCTCCACCCCCAGTCCCTGGGGAAGGAAGGAAAGAGCCAGAGCTTCCTTTGCCCTGTTCCCTGGATCCCATGGGAGAAATACAAAGAACGCAAAGAAATACAAAGACCAACAAGTGCTAGCATTTTAACCATGTGTTAAGTTTGTTTGTTTTTTTAAAAAAAATGTTTGCAATTTTTTATAAAATTTATATCTCTGCTACTAAATCTTGGCCCAACCCGATGTGGCCCGGCTCAACAAGATCTCATGTATGTCAGATCCGGCCCTCATGCTCCAAAGTTGCCAGGTGTGACTCAAGAAATATCTGGAAACTTTGGGGGCGAAGCCAAGAGTCTTTGGGGGTGGAGCCAGGAGCAAAGGTGTAACAACACCACTGAACTCCAAAGGGAATTCTGGCCATCACCTTTAAAGGGACCGCACGCCTTCCCTCCATTTGCAAAAAAGGAAGGATAGGGGCACCTTCTTTGGGGGCTCCTAGAATTGGACCCCCTGGTCCCTGGAGAGCCAGTTTGGTGTAGTGTGCGGTCTCTTATCTGGGAGAACCGGGTTTGATTCCCCCTCCTCCACTTGCACCTGCTGGAATGGCCTTGGGTCAGTCATAGCTCTGGCAGGGATTGTCCTTGAAAGGGCAGCTGCTGTGAGAGCCCTCTCAGCCCCACCCACTTCACAGGGTGTCTGTTGTGGGGGAGGAAGGGAAAGGAGATCGTGAGCCGCTCTGAGGCTCTTTGGAGTGGAGGGCGGGATATAAATCCAATATCTTCACCTACCTCACAGGGTGTCTGTTGTGGGGGAGGAAGGGAAAGGAGATTGTGATCCCCTCTGAGACTCTTCGGAGTGGAGGGCGGGATATAAATCCAATATCTTCATCTACCTCACAGGGTGTCTGTTGTGGGGGAGGAAGGGAAAGGAGATTGTGAGCAGCTCTGAGACTCTTCGAAGTGGAGGGCGGGATATAAATCCAATATCTTCATCTACCTCACAGGGTGTCTGTTGTGGGGGAGGAAGGTAAAGGAGATTGTGAGCCACTCAGAGACTCTTCTGAGTGGAGGGTGGGATATAAATCCAATATCTTCATCTACCTCACAGGGTGTCTGTTGTGGGGGAGGAAGGTAAAGGAGATTGTGAGCCGCTCTGAGATTCTTCGGAGTGGAGGGCGGGATATAAATCCAATATCTTCATCTACCTCACAGGGTGTCTGTTGTGGGGGAGAAAGGTAAAGGAGATTGTGAGCCGCTCTGAGACTCTTCGGAGTGGAGGGCGGGATATAAATCCAATATCTTCATCTACCTCACAGGGTGTCTGTTGTGGGGGAGGAAGGGAAAGGAGATTGTGAGCTGCTCTGAGACTCTTCGGAGTGGAGGGTGGGATATAAATCCAATATCTTCATCCACCTCACAGAGTGTCTGTTGTGGGGGAGGAAGGGAAAGGAGATTGTGAGCTGCTCTGAGACTCTTCGGAGTGGAGGGCGGGATATAAATCCAATATCTTCATCTACCTCACAGGGTGTCTGTTGTGGGGGAGGAAGGGAAAGGAGATTGTGAGCTGCTCTGAGACTCTTCGGAGTGGAGGGCGGGATATAAATCCAATATCTTCTTCTTCTTCTTTTTGAAACTCGGAGGGTCCTTTGGGGAGACACACCGGATGCTATGCTGAAAAGTTGGTGCCTCTACCTAAAAAAAACAGCCTTCCAAGAGCCCCAGATACCTGCAGATCAATTCACTATTATACCCTATGGGAATCTCCCTAGTGTGTAATGCCCAGTAGACAGTTCACCCCCACCCCATTTTGATAACCCTGAAGTGGAAGGGAGGGCCTCCAAACCAGAAGATCTGCCCCGACTAGGGATTGGTATCCCTATGCAGAAGACTAAAACAATACAAGTTCATATATTCAAGATACAAAAGGTAGCTGTAGAAAAGTCTATGGTAAACCATGGAGTTCCCAGGGATTTATGGGATTTGCTTTTGCCACTTCCTGTTTGAACTTCCCGTAAGTGTTCCCTCTGTGCTGTGGAGTTAGGGTGGCCAATCCCCAGTGAGAATGAATGAAAAGCCTAGAGTTCCATAGAACGTGACTCAAACAACAACAACAACAACAACAACAACAACTGTGGAAAAATAACGAAAAATGAACGAAAAATACTTCAAAATTGCTGTTTCCAATTTGTGAGGGAAGATCCTTTGAGGTTTTTCTCCAGAGCTAGTGTCCCAGGGATGTGGTAAGCTGGAAGTTGTTGAGTTGTGATGTCCTGGTTGATCTAAATGAGTTGTATGTCGTGTTGAAATATGTGTTAGAATGATGCATTGTGTTGGTTGCAGATAAGCGGAATATGTCTCTCAGATGAAGACGACTGAAACAGTATTGCAGGCTTTACCGTTAGAGGCCAATGACTATCAATCAATCAATCAACATTTTATTTATATCCCGCCCTCCCCACCGAAGCAGGCTCAGGGCGGCTGACAACATCAAATACGATACATTTACACAATACGTATTTAAAAGCAGTAACTAGTTTTAAAACAGTCTAATTTAAAATTTTCTAAAATTAACATTCTGGTGCTATTTCGGCATGGTGGTGAAAATCGCTTAGGCGAGTCCCTCTGTCATTTAATCGGTGAAGGCCATCTAGGGTTGCCAAGTCCAATTCAAGAAATATCTGGGGACTTTGGGGGCGGAGCCAGGAGACTTTGGGGGTGGAGCCAGGAGACATTTGGGGTGGAGCCAAGATCAAGGCTGTGACAAGCATCATTGAACTCCAAAAGGAGTTCTGGCCCTCACATTTAAAGGGACGGCACACTTTTTCAATGCCTACCTTCCATAGGAAATAATGAAGGATAGGGGCACCTTCTTTTGGGACTCATAGAATTGGACCCCCTGGTCCAATCTTTTTGAAACTTGGGGAGTATTTTGGGGAGAGGCAATAGATGCTATTCTGAAAGTTTGGTGCCTCTACCTCAAATAACAGCCCCCCCAGAGTCCCAGCTACCCGCAGATCAATTCTCCATGATTTTCTATGGGAATAAATTTCCATATGGAATAACAGAGTTCCCAGCAGACATTTCCCTCCCGTCCCCCCACTTTCTGACGACCCTGAAGTGGGGGGAGGGCCTCCAAACCGGGGGATCCCCTGCCCCCACCTGGGGATTGGCAACCCTACCCGGTTTGGAGGCCCTCCCCCCCCCCCCCCGCTTTATAAATTTCAATGAAAATTTGTTGATTATATTGGAGGCTGGTTTAATCACAGAACCCTTAGGGGCTTCCCTGCTACCCACCTGGAGATTGGCAACCCTATCTGGAGAAAATGGTTGCTTTGGAGGATGGACTATGTGGCATTATACTCTGGTGAAGTCCTTCCCCTCCGCAAACTCCGCCCTCTTTAGGCTCCACCCGCAGAATCTTCCAGAATTTCCACTCCAGAGCTTTCACCCCTAATCGCTAGTTCCAGTTGTTATCGGCTGGGGTGGACTTCTAGCAGGAGCTCCTTTGCATATTAGGCCACACACCCCTGATTCAGCCAATCCTCCAACAGCTTACCAAAAAGAGCCCTGTAAGCTCTTGAAGGATTGGCTACGTTGGGGGTGGCCTAATATTAGGGTTGCCAAGTCCAATTCAAGAAATATCTGGGGACTTTGGGGGTGGATCCAGGAGACATTAGGGGTGGAGCCAAGAACAAGGCTGTGACAAGCATCATTAAACTCCAAAGGGAGTTCTGGCCATCACATTTCAAGGGACGGCACACCTTTTCAAATCCTTCCTTCCATAGGAAATAATGAAGGATAGGGGCACCTTCTTTTGGGGCTCATAGAATTGGACCCCCTGGTCCAATCTTTTTGAAACTTGGGGGGTATTTTGGGGAGAGGCACTAGATGCTAGACTGAAAATTTGGTGCCTCTACCTCAAAAAACAGCCCCCCCCCAGAGCCCCAGATACCCACGGATCAATTCTCCATTATTTTCTATGGGAATAAATCTCCATAGGGAATAACAGAGTTCCCAGCAGACATTTCCCTCCCTCCCCCCGCTTTCTGACGACCCTGAAGCGGGGGGAGGGCCTCCAAACTGGAGGATCCCCTGCCCCCACCTGGGGATTGGCAACCCTACCTAATATGCAAAGGAGCTCGTGCTCGAATCCCACCCCCGGTTGTTTGACTTGTTCCCGTCTCTCCAGAGGATAAAGGCAGAAGAGAAAGAAGTTAAAGATGTGATCAACGTTTCAGAAATTTCACACTTGGTTTTGCTGAATAAACCTCTTCATCCCCCCCCCCCTCTCCTGTGTTGCCAAAAGGCTTCTCTGCTAATCCAAAGAAATGTTCAAGAGACCTTGTGACTGCAGGGGCGATTCTCTGGGGTGTCTCTGGGAGTCGCAGCTGCCAGGGCACTTGGAGAACGAACGGGGAGGCTTCAGCTCCGGATCTGGTGGGCCGCTCACCTGCCTTCGACATCTGAGCGCTGGCATGGCTTTCAGGAAACCGCACAGCTGAAACCCAGCATGGAAAGTGAGTCAGCTCTAGCAGAATCAGACTTCTCTTGGCCCCCAGCTTTAGAGCACCGGGGGGGGGCGGGGTGCAAGGGGAAGGCACCCAAAGGAAGGTTCAAAGCAGGGCTTCTTTTGTAGCAGGAGCTCCTTTGCATATTAGGCCGCACCTTCCCGATGTAGCCAATCCTGGAGCTTACAAGGCTCTTCTTACAGGGCCTACTGTAAGCTCCAGGAGTGTTGGCTACATCCGGGGTGTGTGGCCTAACGTGCAAAGGAGTTCCTGCTAACAAGAAAAGGGCCATGCTTCTATGCTCTTTCCTGATTTTCAAGGCGTTGATGAATTGTTGCAATAATTGCAGCTTTGTATTTCCAGAATTCATTGGTGCGATATGAGGCTCCAGCCGCAGCTGTCTGTACAACAGTTGTAAAAGCTGGAGGGTAATAATTTGTAATAAATGCAGCTTTGTATTTCACAAATTTGTTGGTGTGATACGATTTATAGTAATGGCACACAATTTTTGCCATTTTTGACTTTTGTATATTTGTTAGCATGCAGGACTTTTTCTGGAAGCAGGAACTCCTTTGCATATTAGGCCACACCTCCCTGGTGTAGCCAGTCCTCCAAGAGCTTACAGGGCTCTTCTTACAGGGCCTACTGTAAGCTCCGGGAGGATTGGCTACATTAGTGGGGTGTGGCCTAATATGCAAAGGAGTTCCTGCCGCAAAAAAGGCCCTGCTTCTATGCTCTTTCCTGATTTTCAAGGCGCTGATGAATTTTTGTAATAATTGCCGCTTTACGTTTCAAGAATTCATTGGTGTGATATGAGGCTCCGGCTCCAACTGCCTATACAACAGTTGTAAAAGCTGGAGAGTATCTAAATATAAATTTGAAGGAAATACTGGGTATGTCATTATTGAATTCAAGGCTTTACCTAGTGTACTGCAGCCTGAAGAAGGCAAATGAAATGGAGAGTTATCTGGGCAGTCCACTGCTGCTGCTGTCGCTGTAACATAAGCCCTCTATTGTAATTTTGCCAGTGTTTCTAAAATCTGGCATCTAGTGTGTAGTGGGTTTTTTTGGTCAATAATATTGATAGAATCCTAGAGTTGGAAGGGACCTCCAGGGTCATCGAGTCCAACCCTCTGAACAATGCAGGAAACTCACAAACGCCTCCCCCTAAATTCACCAGCTCCTCATTGCTGTCAGATGGCCATCTAGCCTCTGTTGAAAAACCTCCAAGGAAGGAGAGCCAACCACCTCCCAAGAAGGAAGCCTGTTCCACTGAGGAATCACAATAATGGTCAGGAATCATAGAATCATAGAGCTGGAAGGGACCTCCAGGGTCATCGAGTCCAACCCCCTGCACAATGGAGGAAACTCACAAACACCTCCCCCTAAATTCACAGGAGCTTCTTTGCTGTCAGATGGCCCTCTAGCCTCTGTTGAAAAGCCTCCAAGGAAGGAGAGCCCACCACCTCCCGAGGAGGAAGCCTGTTCCACTGAGGAACCGCTCTAACGGTCAGGAAGTTCTTCTTAATGTTGAGCCAGAAACTCTTTGGATTTCATTTCAACCCATTGGTTCCGGTCCTACCTTCTGGGGCCACAGAAAACAATTCCACACCCTCCTCTATAGGACGGCCCTTCAAGTCCTTGAAGATGGTGATCCTATCACCTCTCAGCTGCCTGCTCTCCAGGCTAAACATGCCCAGCTCCTTCAACCTTTCCTCATAGGACTTGGTCTCCAGACCCCTCTATATGACAGCCCTTCAAGTACTTGAAGATGGTGATCCTATCACCTCTCAGCCTCCTCCTCTCCAGGCTAAACATGCCCAGCTCTTTCAACCTTTCCTCATAGGACTTGGTCTCCAGACCCCTCTATAGGACAGCCCTTCAAGTACTTGAAGATGGTGATCATATCACCTCTCAGCCGTCTCCTCTCCAGGCTAAACATGCCCAGCTCCTTCAACCTTTCCTCATAGGACGTGGTCTCCAGACCCCTCTATATGACAGCCCTTCAAGTACTTGAAGATGGTGATCCTATCACCTCTCAGCCGCCTCCTCTCCAGGCTAAACATGCCCAGCTCCTTCAACCTTTCCTCATAGGACGTGGTCTCCAGACCCCTCTATATGACAGCCCTTCAAGTACTTGAAGATGGTGATCCTATCACCTCTCAGCCTCCTCCTCTCCAGGCTAAACATGCCCAGCTCTTTCAACCTTTCCTCATAGGACTTGGTCTCCAGACCCCTCACCATCTTCGTCGCCCTCCCCTGGACCCGTTCCAGCTTGTCTCTAGCCTTCTTCAAATGTGGTGCCCAATGATAAATTGTTTGTTTTAAAATAGAGAGTAGCAAGCCAAGGCTTGTATCAACGGTTGTTACTTTCGTACAGCTTTTTTCCTTTTGTTACAACATCACTTTTCTGTACAGCCATCTCTTTTTGTAGAGCCCTGTGGAACATAGCCATCTCATCCTCCCACCAACCGCTAAGAGGGGTGCGGATCAACAGTTGTTGTCCAGGATGGGACAGGAGAGCGTGGATTCCTGGGTCCCACACGTGCCTCCCGAAACGACCTTCTCCCAAAGTCAGTGCTGGCACTTCGGCCAGATCTAGGAAGCCGCCCCACGGACACTCAGGAGCACAGTGCCGTCCAAACGGCCGGACGGCCGACCAAAACAAACTGCAGGCATGCCTGGAAATTTACAGGAATGTGAGTGAGCCGGGCCGATCCACCAGCCGAGAACCGGCTTTGCTCCAGGCTTTTCCCTTTGGTCAGTGGAGCGGCTGCTAACGATGACAACCTGTCAAGCAAACAGAAAAACTGTTCCCCCGCACAGCTGTCTAGCAACAAGGGAGGTAGGCGGACTTGTTGTAACTCTGCACCGTAAGTCGGGCTTGGGACACTGGCCCAGTTCCCTTGGGAGGAATGCAGCTGAGGCCAGCGGCCCCTGGGCAGCCGATAAGGCCCCTCTTTGGTTTCGAGCCAAGAGAAGGTGGAGGGCCGCATGACTAGGCTTCCCAATCCCCAGGTCCCAGCGGGGGATCCCCCGGTTTTACAGGCTTCCCCCCACCCCCAGCCAGCTGGCCGGCGGGGGAAGCCCCGCCCCCACAGCCATTATGCACCTCCATAAACAATTCCCATAGGGAATGATGGGAAATTGATCTGTGGGTATCGGGGGCTCTGGGGAAGCTGTTTATTGAGGTAGAGGCGTCAAATTTTCAGTATAGCATCTAGTGCCTCTCCCCAAAATACCCCCCAAGTTTCAAAAGGATTGGACCAGGGAGTCCAATTCTACAAGCCCCAAAAGAAGGTGCCCCTATCTTCAATTATTTTTTATGGAAGGAAGGCATAAGAACATAAGAACATAAGAGAAGCCATGTTGGATCAGGCCAACGGCCCATCAAGTCCAACACTCTGTGTCACACAGTGGCAAAATTTTTTATATACACACATACACTGTGGCTAATAGCCACTGATGGACCTGTGCTCCATATTTTTATCTAAACCCTTCTTGAAGGTGGCTATACTTGTGGCCGCCACCACCTCCTGTGGCAGTGAATTCCACATGTTAATCACCCTTTGGGTGAAGAAGTACTTCCTTTTATCCGTTTTAACCTGTCTGCTCAGCAATTTCATCGAATGCCCACGAGTTCTTGTATTGTGAGAAAGGGAGAAAAGTACTTCTTTCTCTACTTTCTCCATCCCATGCATTATCTTGTAAACCTCTATCATGTCACCCCGCAGTCGACGTTTCTCCAAGCTGAAGAGTCCCAAGCGTTTCAACCTTTCTTCATAGGGAAAGTGCTCCAGCCCTTTAATCATTCTAGTTGCCCTTCTCTGGACTTTCTCCAATGCTATAATATCCTTTTTGAGGTGCGGCGACCAGAACTGCACACAGTATTCCAAATGAGACCGCACCATCGATTTATACAGGGGCATTATGATACTGGCTGATTTGTTTTCAATTCCCTTCCTAATAATTCCCAGCATGGTGTTGGCCTTTTTTATTGCAAACGCACACTGTCTTGACATTTTCAGTGAGTTCTCTGCCACGACCCCAAGATCTCTCTCTTGGTCAGTCTCTGCCAGTTCACACCCCATCAACTTGTAGTTCACACCCCATCAACTTGTAAAAGTTTTTAAAAGGTGCGCTGTCCCTTTAAATGTGATGGCCAGAACTCCCCTGGAGTTCAATTCTGCTTGTCACACCCTTGCTCCTGGCTCCGCCCCAATGTCTCCTGGCTCCACCCCCAAAGTCTCCTGGCTCCACCCCAAAGTCCCCAGATATTTCTTGAATTGGACTTGGCAACCCTACGCATGACCTTTTGGTAGGGTCGCCAGGTCCGACTCAAGAAATGTCTGGGGGGTTTGAGGGCGGAGTCAGGAGACTTTGGGGGTGGAGCCAGGAGCAAAGTTGCGAGAAACATATTAGAACTCCAAAGGGAGTTCCGGCCATCAGATTTAAAGGGACCGCACACCTTTTATTGTTTATTTTTTTCATAAACAACAAAGTTTATTTACCAATATACATGTACAAATACAGCCAAAAACAACAATAATATAAATATACAAAATTCACAATAGCCACCCCCCACACTCCAACACCAAAAGCTTAAGGGGTATTTCCATAGCACAAATTCGGATTCCTCATATCAATTCCCATACTTTTTATCCATGAATACAGCGGGTCCCAAGTCTTTTTACAATCTTGTAAGTTTCCTCCTCTTAATCTCGTTGTTAACGTATCCAATTCTGCGGCTTCTAATAACTTTTGTAAAAATTCATTCCTATCTGGTATTTTGGGGAGCTTCCAATATTTAACATATAAAATTCTAGCCACAGTAATAATATGCACCAAAAGTTTTTTCTCCAGTTTGGGCATATTTTCTTTAATGACACTCAACGAATATAATTCTGGAGTATGTAGAAGCCTTACTTTAAAAAAAGAAAATTGACACCAGATATTGATTTGGGTCCAATATTTTTTGGCATGATTACACTGCCACCAAATACGGTAAAGGGTCTCCTTTATTTTCCCGCATTTCCCGCACACCTTTTAATTGCCTTCTCTCCACTGGAAACAATGGAGGATGGAGCACCTTCGTTGGGGGCTCATAGAATTGGACTCCCTGGTCCAATCTTTTTGAAACGTGGAAGGTGTTTTGAGGCGAGGTACCGAATGCTACGCTGCAAATTTGGTGCCTCTACCTAAAAAAACAAAACAAAAAACAGCCCCCCATAGGGTTGCCAATCCCCAGGTGGGGGCAGGGGATCCCCCGGTTTGGAGACCTTCCCCGGGCTTCAGGGTCGTCAAAAAGTGGGGGGAGGGGAGGGAAATGTCTGCTGGGAACTCTTATTATTCCGTATGGAGATTTATTCCCATAGAAAATCATGGAGAATTGATCCATGGGTATCTGGGGCTCTGGGGGGCCTATTTTTTGGGGTAGAGGCATCAAAGTTTCAGTATAGCATCTAGTGCCTCTCCCCAAAATAACCCCCAAGTTTCAAAAATATTGGACCAGGGGGTCCAATTCTATGAGCCCCCAAAAGAAGGAACCCCATCCTTCATTATTTCTTATGGAAGGAAGGAATTGAAAAGGTGTGCCGTCCCTTTAAATGTGATGTCCAGAACTCCCTTTGGACTTCAATTATGCTTGTCACACCCTTGATCTTGGCTCCTGGCTCCACCCCAAAGTCCCCAGATATTTCTTGAATTGGACTTGGCAACCCTAGCCCCCCAGAGCCCCAGATACCTGCAGATCAATTCACCACTATACCCTTCACCACTATACCCTTTGGGAATTGGTCTCCTTGGGAATAACGAAGTGCCCAGCAGACATTTCCCTCCCCCCGCTTTCTGATGACCCTGAAGTAGGGTTGCCAAGTCCAATTCAAGAAATATCTGGGGACTTTGGGGGTGGAGCCAGGAGACATTAGGGGTGGAGCCAAGATCAAGGCTGTGACAAGCATAATTGAACTCCAAAGGGAGTTCTGGCCATCACATTTAAAAGGACGGCACGCCTTTTCAATTCCTTTCTTCCATAGGAAATAATGAAGGATAGGGGCACCTTCTTTTGGGGCTCATAGAATTGGACCCCCTGGTCCAATCTTTTTGAAACTTGGGGGTTATTTTGGGGAGAGGCACTAGATGTTATACTGGAAATTTGGTGCCTCTACCCCAAAAAACAGCCCCCCCAGCACCCCAGATACCTGCGGATCAATTCTCCATGATTTTCTATGGGAATAAATCTCCACAGGGAATAATAGAGTTCCCAGCAGACATTTCCCTCCCCTCCCCCCGTTTTCTGACGACCTTGAAGCGGGGGGAGGGCCTCCAAACCGGGGGATCCCCTGCTCCCACCTGGGGATTGGCAACCCTAGTCTACCCTCCAAAGCAGCCGTTTTCTCCCGGTGGACTGATTTCAGTCCCCCGGAGACTGTTCGTAATAGCAGAAGATTTCCAGCTGGCACCTGGAGGTTGGCAACCCTAGGACCACCTGAGCAAGGGCCCTCTCTGTGGGGCGCACCAGCCCTGTTTGTAGCCCGGCGCCCCACCCAGGCATGGCCTTTGGTAGCCTCTCTCGAGATGCAGCCTTCTGGAATGCGCGCCTGTCGTTCCAACGGGATGAGGCAACGGCTGACCCACTGGCAAGAAGTGGGGACAACTGGCACAAATCTAAGGAGCTGAGTCTCCCACACGGCATGAATCAGGCCATGATCTTCTAAGTACCGGGAGGGCCCAGAAAGCCGGCAGACCCAGTTTCCCAGCTGGGAGTTAGTCTATCTAACTGGGCCAGTCGATCCAGGCCAAAAGAGATAGAGGCCGATTTCACAACAGCGGCGGTACCTGGGCCGGTGACAGAGGAAAGGTGGGCGGGCCGGCTGCTCTCCATCTTAGACTGTCACACTTCTGCTTCGCATGTTTGATTAGGGTTCCAAGTCTGATTCACCAAATATCTGGGGACTTTGGGGGTGGAGCCAGGAGGCATTGGGGGTGCAGCGGGGGGGGGGCCTCCAAACTGGGAGGTCCCCTGCCCACACCTGGAGATTGGCAACCCTATGTTTGAAGCAGTCATTTCACAGCAAACATCTGGGATTCTTAATATTATCTTTTTAAAAGAAAACACACACCGTAAAGAGAACGGCACGCATCATAATGAAACTTATCGTCGCTGGACCCGTTTGCAATGAATATTTCTTCCTTTTCAGTCGGCGGCATGCATTTTTTAAAAATCTGATTCGCACGTGTTGCTCCCGTCTCCTCACTTCGTGACTCATGGCGGAATGTGTGAATTGCCTCGATTGAAAGTCTCTGGTTCGCCTGCAGCTGAGACAGGGGAGTCTTTATGGGGGGCTGAAGACAGGTCAGAGCTTGGGGGCGCAGGGTGGCAGAGAGCCTGGAAAGCCCCTGATTTGGTCCTTCTCTCTCTAAAGCTCCCCCAGTCTCAACCTTTATCATGGGGGCAACAATCAGGCTTGGCCCTAGGGTGTGCACTGCCACAGGCAGACTTGCCAGCCACCCCCTCCATGGGGCCACTCCCCCGGGCTGCCTCCCCCTTCCCTTTTGCACTCCCACCCCCTGCCCCTTGCCGATACAGAGATTGCGCACTGACCAGGAGCCCTCCCCGCCCTTCTCTGATGATCGGAATCATCATAGAGGGATGGGAAGGGCTCCTGACTGGCACGCAGTCTCTGTATTGCTCCCTGAGCATCTGAGAACACTCAGGGAATGATAAAGAGACTGTGTGCCAGCCAGGCAGCAAAATTTCAGTATTTGCCTATGGCTTTGGGCTGAGAGGGCCCGATTTGGTGCCTTCCCCTGCCCAGCGCCCTTGGCAAATGCCTAGTTAGCCTAGTGGGAGGGCTGGTCCTGACAACAATGCTGGCTTACTGTACAGTTGTAGTGAGAACTGGAATGTGTGTGAAGTGCTAGAGAAGAAGAAGAGATTGGATTCATGCCCCGCCCTTCGCTCAGAGTCTCAGAGCGGTTTACAATCTCCTTTCCCTTCCCCTCCCCACAACAAACAACCTGAGAGGTAGGTGGAGCTGAAAGAGCTCTGAGAGAACTGCTCTTGAGCAGAACAGCCCTGACAGAGTTATTACTGACCCAAGGTTACGCCAGCAGCTGCATGTGGAGGAGAGGGGGAATCAAACCCAGTTCTTCCAGATAAGAGTCTGCACACTTCACCACTACACCAAACTGGCTTCAGAGGGTAGAAGAGTGATTTAAACGTGCTGTGTTTATTATTACTGTGTTTGGGCAATCAAAATGGCCACCTGAAAGATAGTGATGGTCTCCCACGGTCTTTGAGTCCATCCCCAGGGCAGCTCCAGCAGGTTTCAGTTCTTATGCCAGGGCCTGCTGTAAGCTCTTGAAGGACTGGCTACATGAGGAGGGTGTGGTCTAATATGCAAAGGAGTTCCTGCTCCAAAAAAAGCCCTGGTTGGGGGTGGGATTTATTTATTTACTTATTGGAATGTTTTCATTTTTGGATTTTGGTCTGGAAAACAGTTTGGAGATTCCTCCCCCGCCCCCCAGCACCCGCATTGCCCCAGTTCTGTGGCCCCAGTTCAAATTAGGCTTCCCAATCCCCAGGTCCCAGCGGGGGATCCCCTGGTTTTACAGGCTTCCCCCCTCCCCCAGCCAGCTGGCCGGCGGGGGAAGCCCCGCCCCCAGAGCCATCATGCACCTCTACGAACGATTCCCATAGAGAATGATGGGGAATTGATCCGCGGGTATCGGGGACTCTGGGGGGTCTGTTTTTTGAGATAGAGGCACCAAATTTTCAGTATAGCATCTAGTGCCTCTCCCCAAAATACCTGCCAAGTTTCAAAAAGATTGGACCAGGGGGTCCAATTCTATGAGCCCCAAAAGATGGTGCCCCTATCCTTCATTATTTCCTCTGGAAGGAAGGCATTTAAAAATGTGTGCAGTCCCTTTAAATGTGATGGACAGAACTCCCTTGAAGTTCAATTATGCTTGTCACACCCTTGCTCTCGGCTCCGCCCCCAATGTCTCCTGGCTCCACCCCCAAGGACTCCTGGCTCCACCCCCAAAGTCCCCAGGTATTTCTTAAATTGGACTTGGCAACCCTAGTTCAAATCAACCCACTCGCCTCCCCTTACAGCTTCTTGGGAAAAGTCTTTCAGAGATTCCGTCGGCGTTTTCCCACAAATGGTGTCATTGTGGCCCTCAGGGGCTGCCCGCTGCTTGAGTCTGCTGTCAAATCTCCCCTAGAGTGGTCCCGCCTGGGCAAGACTTCAGAGGAGTTCCAGAGAAAAACTATAAAGAGTTTGCGCAATTCCCCCGGAGAGGTTCCCATCTATTCTTAACGAGCCAGGGAATTTCATATCACCTTGCTACAGTTCAGCAACAGGGCTGTGTGTTTTCGGCGTTTGGATGGGGAGATCTTCTGGCGGCTTGACGCATGCTACCCGGAGATGGATACCACGGAGGAAGGGGTTTCAGCACGAAGGCAAGCAAACAAATGATGATGATATTGGATTTAGATCCCGCCCTACACTCTGAATCTCAGAGTCTTAGTGCGGCTTACAATCTCCTGTATCTTCTCCCCCCACAACAGACACCCTGTGAGGTGGGTGGGGCTGAGAGGGCTCTCACAGCAGCTGCCCTTTCAAGGACAACTCCTGCAATAGCTATAGAATCCTAGAGTTGGAAGGGACCCCTAGGGTCATCTAGTCCAACCCCCTGCACAATGCAGGAAACTCACAAACACCTTCCCCTAAATTCACAGGATCTTCACTACTGTTAGATGGCCATCTAGCCTGTGTTTCAAAACCTCCAAGGAAGGAGAGCCCACCACCTCCTGAGCAAGCCTGTTCCACTGAGGAATTGCTCTAACAGTCAGGAAGTTCTTCCTAATGTTGAGCCAGAAACTCTTCTGATTTAATTTCAACCCATTGGTTCTGGTGCTACCTTCCGGGGCCACAGGAAACAATTCCACACCATCCTCTAGATGACAGCCTTTCAAGTACTTGAAGATGATCCTATCACCTCTCAGCCGCCTCCTCTCCAGGCTAAACATCCCCAGCTCCTTCAACCATTCCTCACAGGACTTGGTCTCCAGACCCCTCACCATCTTTGTTGCCCTCCTCTGGACCTGTTCCAGCTTTATATCCTTCTTAAAACGTGGTGCCCAAAACTGAACACAATACTCCAGGTGAGGTCTTACCAAAGCAGAGTAAAGTGATACCATCACATCACATGATCTGGACACTATACTTCTGTTGATACAGCCCAAAATTGCATTTGCCTTTTTAGCCACCGCATCACACTGTTGACTCATGTTCAGCGTATGATCCACTAAGACCCTTAGATCCTTTTTGCACATAGTACTGCTAAGACAAGTCTCCCCCATCCTATAACCATGCATTGGATTTTTCCTACCTAAATGCAAAACTTTACATTTATCCCTGTTAAAATTCATTTTATTGATTTCAGCCCATTTTTCCAGCCTGTCAAGGTCATCCTGTATCCTGTTTCTGTCTTCTTCTATGTTTGCGACCCCTCCCAATTTAGTATCATCTGCAAATTTAATAAGCATTCCCTCTATTCTTTCATCCAAATCACTGATAAAGATGTTGAACAAAACAGGTCCCAGGACAGATCCTTGAGGCACTCCACTTGTCACTCCTCTCCAAGAGGATGAGGAACCATTCACAAGTACTCTTTGGGTGCGATCTGTCAACCAGTTACAGAGCCACCTAACGGTAACAGGATCCAAACCACATTTTACCAACTTGTCAACAAGGATAGTATGTGGAACTTTATCAAAAGCCTTACTGAAATCAAGATAAACAATGTCTACAGCATTTCCCTGATCCAGCAAGGTAGTAACTTTCTCAAAAAAAGAGATCAGGTTAGTCTGATATGACTTGTTCTTGAGAAAACCA
The DNA here is from genome assembly GCF_032191835.1 of Heteronotia binoei. Taxonomy (NCBI): domain Eukaryota; kingdom Metazoa; phylum Chordata; class Lepidosauria; order Squamata; family Gekkonidae; genus Heteronotia; species Heteronotia binoei. The sequence continues at coordinate 144,372,733 of NC_083228.1, read as the reverse complement.
TGCTGGCTCTTAGTAATCACATCCATTCTTTCTAAAAGTTTCAGGACCGACTGTTTGATGATTTGTTCTAAAACTTTTCCAGGTATAGATGTCAGGCTGATGGGTTGGTAGTTACCCAGATCATCTTTTTTTCCGCTTCTTGAAGATGGGGACAACATTCGCCCGCCTCCAATCTTCCGGCACCTCTCCTGTTCTCCAAGAATTCTCAAAAATAATAGCCAGAGGCTGAGAAATTACATCTGCAAGCTCTTTTAGAACCCTTGGATGCAATTCATTTGGCCCTGAGGACTTCGTTTCATTTTAAGAAACTAGGTGTCTATGTACTACCCCTATGCTGATCCTAGGTTGGAACTTCATACCCTGCTTATATGTTCTGTTTTTGCCACGTTGCTGACCCAAGGCCATTCCAGCAGGTGCGAGTGGAGGAATGGGGAATCAAACCCAGTGCTCCCGGATGAGAGTCCGTGCACTTAACCACTATACCAATACTGCTACAAACAGCACCGCTGAAAAACAGCAACAGTACATATGCTTTAATTCTTATATAATTTAAGCCACTCTGCATATGAACATATGAAGCTGCCTTATACTGAATCAGACCCTTGGTCCATCAAAGTCAGTATTGTCTGCTCAGACTGGCAGCGGCTCTCCAGGGTCTCAAGCTGAGGTTTTGCACACCTACTCGCCTGGACCCTTTTTTTGGAGATGCCAGGGACTGAACCTGGGACCTTCTGCTTCCCAAGCAGATGCTCTACTACTGAGCCACCGTCCCTCCCCAGTATGCGGTGTATACAATGCTGGCTGGGGCTGATGGGAGTTGTAGGCAAAAAACATCTGGAGAGCTACCGTTGGCCACCCCATGGCTCTGTTCAAGTAGAGTAGGAAAGAGGAGTGGCAGCAGACAACTTCAACAGGAGCCAATTCTTAGAAACTGTAATTGGCTCTTCTTCAGCTTTTACAATTGGTTAATTTATCCCTGCCAGGCTCTGAGGAACGCACTGTGCAGGCGCTGTCTGACCCGGGGAAAGCGAAACCGGCTGGGCAGCATTTGCACTCCATCGAACCTGCTTTCCATTGGGGAAGGCAGACTCCAAGGAGCACACACACTGCACGTGGGGAGAAGGGGTGCCCGGCGGTGCCCCTAGGCCAGGTGGCAGCCTAGGCAGGTGCCGACTTCCGTGCACTGGCCATGATTCTTTGCCCTTTGCTCCGTCTTTGGGAACATGACTGCCGAGGCTGTATTATGTGGCTCTTCTTCAGCCTTGGATGTCAAATCTGGGGAAAACAAGCTCTCTCTAATATCTGTCCTGTTCTTGCAGGAGGAACCGGCAGTCATTTCGGTTATATAACAAATCCATTGAACAGATGTATTATGAATAAAATCTTTTTTGCAAGCTTGTCCTTGATACTTGCAGAGTGCCGCATCTTACAAAGTTTCTTTTAAGCCACTGGCATATTAATTCACTTTCCGTATGTTTGAAAGCCACGTTCCGCTTTAATGTCGCTAGGATTCGTGATTCGTTACGCAGCGTTGCTTAGAATACGGCCTTCAAACTTACCAACAAGAATACTGTTTATAATAGGCCTTCGGACTTACCAAACCTTTGGAATGGAAATAAATTAAATCTGTAAGAATCCCAAAACGAAAAACCTTCCCAAACTTACCAACACAAGGTCAGGTGACTAATGAAGATGGAAGTATTGATGTTTGCGCTGTAGACACGTAGAGCATACGAAAGCGTACGTTCGGAATCAAACTGAGTCGGGCTTAAAGGCGCACTTGTCTCCTGCTTTGTTCTGCCGTAGACCACTGTTTATTTTTTGACACCTCGTCTTCCAGATTGATTGCAAAAGGTTTCCTGCAAATGAGGAAGATTCATACTGAAACAAGAGAGCAGTCGGTGTCCTGTCTGTTTCTTACAACACGACTTCATAGCAATTTTTTTTTTCAGTTGCCAGGATTTTGGCACCATAGGAACATATGAAGCTGCCTTCTACTGAATCAGACCCTCCTGGGTCCATCAAAGTCAGTCTTGCCTACTCAGACTGGCAGCGGCTCTCCAGGGTTTCATGCTGAGGTTTTTCACACCTATTTGCCTGGATGCTTTTTAGTCGAAGATGCCGGGGATTGAACCTGGGACCTCCTGCTTACCAAGCAGATGCTCTACCACTGAGCCACCGTCCCTCCCCAATAACCTTGTTATTGCAGTTGTTGATGTATTCAGAATTTTGTAATTGCAACCGGTTTTAATATTTTTGCAACTTGATGGTTGTGATGCGGTCACTAGACATGTAGCATTAATACCTTCTACCAGGGCTTTGGGGGGGGCTAGAAAAAGCATAGCAGGAACTCATTTGCACATTAGGCCACACCCCCTGATGCCACCCTTGCAGCTGCCCTTTCAAGGACAGAGTCTTGGAGCGGCCTATAGTCTCCTTTATCTTCTTCCCCCGCAAGAGACACCCTGTGAGGCGGGTGGGGCTGAGAGGGCTCTCCCAGAAGCTGCCCTTTCAAGAACAACTGCAACAAGAGCTATGGCTGACCCAAGGTCATTCCAGCAGCTGCAAGTGGAGGAATGGGGAATCAAACCTGGTTCTCCCAGATAAGAGTCTGCACACTTAACCACTACACCAAACTGGCTCCAATCTGATCCACCGTTTGGATCAGCCCTTTCAAAGGAGGAGAAAGAGCAGAAGATGAAGAATTTATATCCCACCCTTCACTCTGAATTTCAGAGTGGCTTACAGCCTTCTTTACCTTCCTCCTCCACAACAGAAACCCTGTGAGGTGGGTGGGGCTGAGAGAGCTCTCCCACAAGCTGCCCTTTCAAGGACAACTCTGCGAGAGCAATGGCTGACCCAAGGCCATTCCTGCAGCTGCAAGTGGAGGAGTGGGGAAACCAACCCAGTTCTCTCCCAGATAAGAGTCAATCACTACCCCAAACTGGCTCTCACTACCCCAAACTGGCTCTCACTACACTAGTCAATCACTACCCCAAACTGGGTCTTGGGGAGGTACATCTTGGCGGAGGGAGAACCTCACCTCCACCAGGGAGGATCTGGACACCCTAGGCTGGAGGTCTGGCCCCTGTTGGGGTCAGACCCCTTACAGAAGGGAAGATGTAATGGTCCCTTGAGAACCTCTCCCATCTATACAAAGAATGAGCTTGTTCCTTGCACGGAATTGACAGGAGGAACTGGGTTTTTTTAAAATATGCAATGTGTGCTGAACATTATGTAATTTCCATTCACTTGGTTTTTTTGTTAATATCAATGAATGTTGTATAATTTTTTATTCACAGTTCCATTTTTAGCCACAAGTCTTACATAAGAACATAAGAGAAGCCATGTTGGATCAGGCCAATGGCCCATCCAGTTCAACACACTGTCACACGGTGGCCAAAACCCCCCGGGTGCTATCAGGAGGTCTACCAGTGGGGCTAGAAGCCCTCCCACTGTGCCCCTCCCCAAGCACCAAGAATACAGAGCATTTTCCGCATAGTATCCAGTGCCTCTCCTGAAAACATCCTCCAAGTTTCAAAAAGATTGGCTCAGGGGGACCAATTCTGTGAGCCCCAAAATAAGGTATCCCTATCTTTCATAATTCCCAAATGGAGGGAAGGCATTTAAAAGATACTGCCCCAAACAGGGAGTTCCAACAATACGCTGTGGCTAATAGCCACTGATGGAGCTCTGCTCCATGTGCTTATCCATTTCCCTCTTGAAGCTGGCTATGCTTGCAGCCGCCGCCACCTCCTGTGGCAGTGAGTTCCACGTGTTAATCACTCTTTGGGTGAAATAGTACTTCCTTCTATCAGTTCTCACCCAATTGCTCAGCAATTACACGTGCCTATAAGTTTTCATATTGTGAGAAAGGGAGAAAAGGACTTCTTTCTCTACCTTCTCTATCCCATACATAATCTTGCAAACCTCTATCATGTCACCCCCTCAGTTGACGTTTCTCCAAGCTAAAGAGCCCCAAGCCTTTTAACTTTTCTTCATAGGGAAAGTGTTCCAACCTTTAATCATTCTAGTTGCCCCTTTCTGCACTTTTCCCAATGCTATATCCTTTTTGAGGTGCGGTGACCAGAATTGTACACAGTATTCCAAATGAGACCGCACCATCGATTTATACAGGGGCATTATGATACTGGCTGATTGTCTTGAGAAAGGCAACGAAATGTATTATACTGGTTTCACGTGGACTGGTTTTGTATGAATACTAGCGTTGCCAGGTCTGACTCAAGAAATACCTGGGGACTTTGTGGGTGGAGTCAGGAGACTTTGGGGGTGGAGCCAGGAGCTAGGGTGTGACAAGCACAACTGAACTCCGATGGGAGTTCTGACCATAACATTTAAAGAGACCGCACATCTTTTAAATGCCTTCCCTCCATTTGGGAATTATGAAAGATAGGGATACCTTATTTTGGGGCTCACAGAATTGGTCCCCCTGAGCCAATCTTTTTGAAACTTGGAGGATGTTTTCAGGAGAGGCACTGGATACTATGCGGAAAATTTGGTGCCTCTACCTAAAACAATAGCCCTCCCTGAGAGCCCTAGATTCGCATTCATCAATTTTCCATTATGTCCTATGGAAATTGGCCTCCCTAAGATATAATGGAGTGCCCTGTAGACATTTCCCTCCCCGCCTCTTTTCTGTTGACCCTGAAGCGGGGGGAGGGCCTTCAAACCAGGGTAACCCCTGTCCCCACCTGGGGATTGGCAACCCTACTGAATAGACTTTTCTCCTTACACATCAAGGCTATATTAGTGGACTGGCTTTTGAAATACTGGTTCCGTGTCAGGATCGTAGAAAAAAAAATTCCCTGTGGAGCCTTTAAGAAACCCCAGCGTGAACAAGTTTTGTAGGTTTATCATGCCTCAAGCACATTCTAATTTATGAGTCCTCGCTGTGGATGTTTGCGAACTAACTGTTGATTCTCCGATTTATTAGACACCTCTGTAGCCTTTTGTGATAAATCTTTAGGCAAAGTAGGAAGCCGGTATTTCCCAATGTTTTCTTCTTCGGAGTTTCGCTTTAACTCAGGGAGTTCCCCTGTTCCCCGCCCCCCCCCCCCAACACACTATAGTTTTATGGCAGATGTTTGTTGCCTTCTCCCTGTAAGATCAGTGGCCATATTAGTTAGGATGGTGTGCCCTCAGAGACTGGTGGATTCGAATTCCCAGCCCCCCTGGTTGGGGTGAGGGTCTTCCACCCCCGTGTGGCACTCCCCACTATGGTTCAGGGAGCATGGCATCAAAATGGCAATCAGTAGCTATCGGTCCCTTGGTCCGCAAGAAGATCCAGTCAGTCAGTCCTAAGGGAAATCAACCCATTGAGAGGCAGTTCGGTGTAGTGGTTAAGTGTTCTCTTATCTGGGAGAACTGGATTTGATTCCCCCCTCCTCCACTTGCAGCTGCTGGAGTGGCCTTGGGTCAGCCATAGCTCTCTTATCTGGGAGAACCGGGTTTGATTCCCCACTCCTCCACTTGCACCTGCTGGAGTGGCCTTGGGTCAGCCATAGCTCTCTTATCTGGGAGAACCGGGTTTGATTCCCCACTCCTCCACTTGCACCTGCTGGAGTGGCCTTGGGTCAGCCATAGCTCTCTTATCTGGGAGAACCGGGTTTGATTCCCCACTCCTCCACTTGCACCTGCTGGAGTGGCCTTGGGTCAGCCATAGCTCTCTTATCTGGGAGAACCGGGTTGGATTCCCCACTCCTCCACTTGCACCTGCTGGAATGGCCTTGGGTCAGCCAGAGCTCTCTTATCTGGGAGAACCGGGTTGGATTCCCCACTCCTCCACTTGCAGTTGCTGGAATGGCCTTTGGAAAATTTTTGATAATAATAAAGTTTTAAAAAGAATATAATTTTTTGTTTTAATAGTTAAGGGTACATTTAATATATATATATTTTTAAGTAAATAACACTGGCGGGGGTCAAGTAATGGGGGGAGGGATGGATGGAAAGTACCGGTAATATATAGGGTAGATAAAAGAAATTTTTAAAGATGTAAGATATAGATATAGATTTATTACCATATGTTACTAATAAAAATTGTTTTACCAGAGAGCCAGTTTGGTGTAGTGGTTAAGTGTTCTGTTATCTGGGAGGTTTGATTCCCCATTCCTCCACTTGCAGCTGCTGGAATGGCCTTGGGTCAGCCATAGCTCTGCAGAGGTTGTCCTTGAAGGGGCAGCTGCTGGGAGAGCCCTCTCAGCCCCACCCACCTCACAGAGTGTCTGCTGTGGGGGGAGAAGATAAAGGAGATTGAAAGCCACTCTGAGTCTTTGATTCAGAGGGAAGGGCGGGGTATAAATCTTCAATTCTTCTTCCTCCTCCTCCTCCTCCTCCTGTTCTCTGGAAGGTCAGATGCTGAAGCTCAAATACTTTGGCCACCAAAATGAGAAGGGAGCACTCCCTGGAGAAGAACCTGATGCTGGGAAAGGCAGAAGGCAAAAGAAGAAGGGGACGGCAAAAGAGGAGATGGCTGGACAGCGTTACTGATGTAACAAACACGAATATGAGCAGACTTCGGAGGATGGTGGAAGACAGGAGGGCCTGGTGTGACTTGGTCCAGGGGGCGCAAAGAGTCGGACTCGACTATGTGACTGAACAACAACAACAACAGAGCATCCTCAGGCCTCATTTTGGCCAGGAGCTCACAGAAGCGGAGCTCTGGAACCTCTAAATTTCATTGTGCTCTTTCTTCTTAACCCCCCCCACCCCACCCCAAAAGACTTGTTTCTGTGCTCCATTGTTCAAACCCCCTGTGTGAATTTTGCTGAACAAAAAAGATTTGACAAACTTTCTGATATTTTCCCCCACCAAAAAAAAAAAAAAGGGAAAGTAACCGAAAGATATAAAACAGTTCGATGGAAATCTTCATTGTGCCCCTGTGGCCACATAGGAGAAAGTAATTTAAAACGCAAGATGGGAGTAAGGTTTGATTATGACAATTATAATTCAAGAAGTGTTTGAAGGTAGATGCTGAGTGGATATAATTTAGTCCACCTTCCGGTGATGACAGGGGGTTGTGGCATATGCAAATGTGTTAAGAACAGAAGAGAAGCCATGTTGGATCAGGCCAGTGGCCCCTCCAGTCCAACACACTGTGTCACATAAGAACAGAAGAGAAGCCATATTGGATCAGGCCAATGGCCCATCTAGTCCAACACTCTGTGTCACATAAGAACAGAAGAGAAGCCCTGTTGGATCAGGCCAATGGCCCCTCCAGTCCAACACTCTGTGTCACATAAGAACAGAAGAGAGGCCACATTGGATCAGGCCAATGGCCCATCCAGTCCAACACTCTGTGTCACATAAGAACATAAGAGAAGCCATGCTGGATCAGGCCAGTGGCCCCTCCAGTCCAACACTCTGAGTCACATAAGAACATAAGAGAAGCCATGTTGGATCAGGCCAATGGCCCATCCAGTCCAACACTCTGTGTCACATAAGAACATAAGAGAAGCCATATTGGATCAGGCCAGTGGCCCATCCAGTCCAACAGTCTGAGTCACATAAGAACATAAGAGAAGCCATGTTGGATCAGGCCAGTGGCCCCTCCAGTCCAACACTCTGTGTCACATAAGAACATAAGAGAAGCCATGTTGGATCAGGCCAATGGCCCCTCCAGCCCAACACTCTGTATCACATAAGAACATAAGAGAAGCCATGTTGGATCAGGCCAATGGCCCATCCAGTCCAACACTCTGAGTCACATAAGAACAGAAGAGAAGCCATATTGGATCAGGCCAGTGGCCCATCCAGTCTAACACTCTGTGTCACATAAGAACATAAGAGAAGCCATGTTGGATCAGGCCAGTGGCCCATCCAGTCCAACACTCTGTGTCACATAAGAACATAAGACAAGCCATGTTGGATCAGGCCAATGGCCCATCCAGTCCAACACTCTGTGTCACATAGGAACATAAGACAAGCCATGTTGGATCAGGCCAGTGGCCCATCCAGTCCAACAGTCTGAGTCACATAAGAGAAGCCATGTTGGATCAGGCCAGTGGCCCATCCAGTCCAACACTCTGTGTCACATAAGAACATGGCCCATCCAGTCCAACACTCTGAGTCACATATGAACAGAAGAGAAGCCATATTGGATCAGGCCAGTGGCCCATCCAGTCTAACACTCTGTGTCACATAAGAACATAAGAGAAGCCATGTTGGATCAGGCTAGTGGCCCATCCAGTCCAACACTCTGTGTCACATAGGAACATAAGACAAGCCATGTTGGATGCCAATGGCCCATCCAGTCCAACTCTCTGTGTCACACAGTGGCCAATATATATATATATTTATATGCACACACACACACATTTTTATCCAATCCCCAATCCCCTCCATATTTTTATCCAATCCCCTCTTGAAGCTGAATATGCTTGTAGCCGCCACCACCTCCTGCGGTAGTAAATTCCACATGTTAATCACCCTTTGGGTGAAGAAGGACTTCCTTTTATCCGTTTTAACCTGATTGCTCAGCAATTACATCGAATGCCCACGAGTTCTTAAGAACATAAGAGAAGCCGTTTTGGATCAGACCAATGGCTCATCTATTCCAACACTGTGTCACACAGTGGCCAAAAAAAAGTTTCACAAGTGGGGCTAGAAGTCCTTCCACTTTGCCCCCTCCCCAGCACCAAGAATACAGAGCATCACTGCCCCAGACAGTTCCAATAATATGCTGTAGCTAACAGGGGCGTAGCTAGGGCTTCGGGGGCCTGGGGCACAAGATTTATGTGGGCCCCCCTATGTGTGTGGCGGAGGGGAGGGGGAGGGGAGGGGCTTCCCTGCCTTAAGACGCCGAGCGGCGCGCGGCCCTCCCCACATCCCTCCGCCCCCGCAGCCTGCCTCACGCACGCCCGAAGTTCCTCTTTCTGGCGCACCGCCGCGGCCGGGGCCAGGAGCGGCTGAGTCGTCGGCGCCTGGGAGTTGAGGGGGCCGGAGAGCTCCGGGGCGCTGCTGCCGAGCGTGGGGATGCGGCCACTGGGCGCGCAACGCCGCCGCCACCGCCTCCTCCTCCTCCTGCTGCCCGCCGCCGTCTTCTGCTTCCTGCTGCTGCCCGCGGCACGTGGAGCAGCAGGAGAAGCCTCGAGCAGGCGAGGGTCGGACGCCGCTTCCCCCGCCCCGAGCTGGGACTGTGGGTTTGCGCGACACTCAGGAGCCCTGCCAGGGAGGGGAGGGACCCCCCCTTGGCAATGCGGGGGGCCCCCAGATCCCCCAGACCTGGGGCGATCCGCCCCCCCTCCTACGCCACTGGTAGCTAATAGCCACTGATGGACCTCTGCTCCATATTTTTATCCAATCCTCTCTTGAAGCTGGCTATGCTTGTAGCCGCCGCCACCTCCTGTGGCAGTGAATTCCACATGTTAATCACCCTTTGGGTGAAGAAGGACTTCCTTTATCCGTTCTAACCCAACTCCTCAGCAATTTCATTGAATGCCCACTAGTTCTTGTATTGTGAGAAAGGGAGAAAAGGACTTCTTTCTTTACCTTCTCCATCCCATACATAATCTTATAAATGCCAATGAGTTGTGCTAATGAGCTCCAGCCCCTCTTTTTCTACAAAACGACCCTGAGACACTGACGTCACTCCCTTTGCCACCAGAAGCGATGTCAGGATGTCACTTGGACCCACCAGAAATTTTCTGGGATTTGCGCAGATTTCAGAGCATCGAACACCAAATTACATACGAGGAAATTTGAAAAAAGAAATTCAGCTTGATTATCGTGTAGCGTTATAACCAATGATAACGTGTTGCTATTAATGCTTTAGTTAGGGCCTTGATCTGTCAATGACATTCGATCGACCTCTGTTGGTTTTAATCTCGCATTGCTTCATTTGTTTTGGTTAACATCATTCAAATAGGCCGCGAATTAGCTAGGTAAAGAGGCTGATTAACAAGGTTGCATCGAAAGCACTCAAAGCAATTCCTGTCTCTTATTTCGTACATTCTTGACAACGGTCCTATCAGGCGAGCCGCTTTTAGTCAGGCGGGTAGTCACAGAGCTTGCAAAGAGATGCCCGATGATTTCGTGATTCATTCCTGATGCTGTCAGCCGGGGATATTCCAGTGACATGATGTGTTCTTAATTACAGAGGACAGGATACTCCAAAGGGGTGTGTCCACGTATTGGAAGATGCGAGTCCCATTTTCCTTGAACAGGGCCTAAGCATGTCTCGGGGTTTTCCCGGAGGCGAGATGCCGGAGGAATTTTGAAGGAAGCCAGAAATGTTGCAAGAAAAGAGAGCGAGCTTTCGGAAGAGTGTTCCCTGATGTAACTTTTCCTAATGCTGTTGTTATGCTTGCCACCCCGCGAGGAGATAAGCAATCGATACCGGCTGCTCTTAGGAAACTGTGCATAACACCAGTAGCTTAATTGTTCTGGAGAGAGGCTGGGCTCGATTCATTCCGTCTAACCAGATGTGGCTGCTGGCAGATGCTTTCATCAGCAACGGAGTTGACTCTGGACCGTTCTAATCAACACTTTGTGGGTGTGTGAGCACGGGAGGGAAATAGTAAATAGCACAGAGCTTTTCGCAAGTGTCGCGGTGGTTCGGCTTGCGTAACATCTGGCGACCAGGCAGGCGAGGAAGCCGGCTGTGACAAATTCCCTCTGCAAAGGAAACTAGACTTTGGTGGTTGGGGAAAGTGTTGTAAACTCACAGCCAACCTACAGAGATCCCATAGCCCAGGGGTGGCCAAACTGTGCCTCGGGAGCCACATGTAACTCTTTCACACATATTGTGAAGCCCCCCCCCCCATTGTCCCGTTGGCCAGCTTGGAGAAGGCATCTCTCTCCTTAAAGAACTTCTCCAAGCCAGCCAGCAGCTTGAAAAAGACATTTAAAGTTGCTTTCTTGCCACATCTGTTTCCCTCCCCCTCCCCATCCATTTTCCTTCCTTCCTTCCTTCCTTCCTTCCTTCCTTCCTTCCTTCCTTCCTTCCTTCCTTCCTTCCTTCCTTCCTTCCTTCCTTCCTTCCTTCCTTCCTTCCTTCCTACATCTGACATTCATGTGTTGTGGTTCTCAAACATCTGACGTTTATTCTGTGTGGCTCTTACCTTAAGCAGATTTGGCCCCCCTGCCTAGGCTTTTCAAGGCAAGATCGATTCATAGGTTGATGCTACCTGCCTTTGCATAGCAACCCTGGACTTCCTTGTTCTAACCAGGCCTGATTAGAGTTGCCAAGTCCAATACAAGAAATATCTGAGGACTTTGGGAGTGGAGCCAGGAGACTTTGGGGGTGGAGCCAAGATCAAGTCTGTGACAAGCATAATTGAACTCCAAAGGGAGTTCTGGCCATCCCATTTCAAGGGACGGCACACCTTTTCAATGCCTTCCTTCCATAGGAAATAAGGAAGGATAGGGGCACCTTCTTTGGGGGCTCATAGAATTGGACCCCCTGGTCCAATCTTTTTGAAACTCAGGGGTATTTTGGGGAGAGGCACTAGATGCTATACTGAAATTTTGATGCCTCTACCCCAAAAAACAGCCCACCCAGAGCCCCAGATACCCGCGGATCAATTCTCCATGATTTTCTATGGGAATAAATCTCCATAGGGAATAATAGAGTTCCCAGAAGACATTTCCCTCCCCTCCCCCCGCTTTCTGACAACCCTGAAGCTCAGCCTGGGCCCATCTCGGAGGAGCAGCTGCGGTGGGCGGGGAGGGGGAAGCAGCGGCGCGGCGGCGTCACCCGCTCTGGGATGGGGCGGCTCGCCATGCTCCTTGGCGCCGTTTCCCCCCTCCCCCCGCTTCCGCTTTTTTGGGGAGCAGGGGAAGAGGCTGGAAATCCTGGGGTCCCCCACCAGGGCGGGAGGGTTGGGAAGCCTACCTGTGAGGTGGGTGGGGCTGGAGAGAGCTCTCAGCAGATGCCCTTTCAAGGACAGAGTCTCAGAGCGGCCTACAATCTCCTTTCCCTTCCTCCCCCACAACGGACATCCTGTGAGGTGGGTGGGGCTGAGAGGGCTCTCCCAGAAGCTGCCCTTTCAAGGACAGAGTGGCCTACAATCTCCTGTCCTTTCCTCCCCCACAACAGACACCCTGTGAGGTGGGTGGGGCTGGAGAGGGCTCTCCCAGAAGCTGCCCTTTCAAGGACAGAGGTTCAGAGCGGCTCACAATCTCCTTTCCTTTCCTCCCCCACAACAGACATCCTGTGAGGTGGGTGGGGCCGAGAGGGCTCTCCCAGAAGCTGCCCTTTCAAGGACAGAGTGGCCTACAATCTCCTTTCCTTTCCTCCCCCACAACAGACATCCTGTGAAGTGGGTGGGGCTGAGAGGGCTCTCCCAGAAGCTGCCCTTTCAAGGACAGAGTGGCCTACAATCTCCTTTCCTTTCCTCCCTCACAACAGAAACCCTGTGAGGTGGGTGGGGCAGGAGAGGGCTCTCCCAGAAGCTGCCCTTTCAAGGACAGAGGTTCAGAGCGGCTCACAATCTCCTTTCCCTTCCTCCCCCACAACAGACACCCTGTGAGGTCGGTGGGGCTGAGAGAGCTCTCCCAGAAGCTGCCCTTTCAAGGACAGCTCTGCCAGAGCAATGGCTGACCCCAGGCCATTCCAGCAGCTGCAGGTGGAGGAGTGGGGAATCAAACCCAGTTCTCCCAGATAGAAGTCTGTGGACTTAACCACTACACCAAATTGGCTCCTTGGTGGTCTCCCACCCGAGTACTAACAAGGGCTGACCTAGCTGGACTTCTGAGATCAGATGAGATCGGGCTAGCCAATCAGGTCAAGTGACCTAGACATTAGGGAGGGGGAAACTGCAGCCTTCTCTGCCCTCTGGCACTCTCGTCTTCTATATTCAGGGCATGCAGAAGGTCCCAGGTTCAATCCAGAGCATCTCCCGTTGAAAAGATCTGGCTGCAGGTGATGTGAAAGACCTTCACCTAAAACACCGAAGAGCTGCTGAAAGTCTGAGTTGGCAATATTAACTTTGATGGACCAAGGGTCCAGGTCAGTAGATGGCAGCTTCAGTGGGAGGGGCAGTTGCTCTTTGGTTAAGCTTCTGTTTGGCGTGCAGAAGGTCCCAGGTTCAATCCCCGGCATCTCAGCAGATTATCATAAAATTATAGAGTTGGAAGGGACCTCCAGGGTCACTGAGTTCAACCCCCTGCGCAATGCAGGAAACTCCCCTCCCCCCCCCCCCCCTAAATTCACAGGATCTTCATTGCTGTCAGAGGGCCATCTATCGTCTGTTTCAAAACCTCCAAGGAAGGAGAGCCCCCGACCTCCTAAAGAATCATAGAGTTGGAAGGGACCTCCAGGATCATTGAGTCCAACCTCCTGCACAATGCAGGGAACTCGCAAATGCCTCCCTCTAAATTCACAGGATCCTCATTGCTGTCAGATGGCCATCTAACCTCTGTTTCAAAACCTCCAAGGAAGGAGAGCCCACCACCTCCCGAGGAAGCCTGTTCCACTGAGGAACTGCTCTAACAGTCAGGAAGTTCTTCCTAATATTGAGCCGGAAACTCTTCTGATTTAATTTCAACCCACTGGTTCAGGGCCTACCTTCTGGGGCCACAGAAAACAATTCCACCCCATCCTCTAGATGACAGCCCTCGAGGTACTTGAAGATAGTGATCATATCAGCTCTCAGCCGCCTCCTCTCCAGGCTAAACATCCCCAGCTCCTTCAAGCTTTCTCCATAGGACTTGGTCTCCAGACCCCTCACCATCTTCGTTTCCCTCCTCTGGACCCATTCTAGCATGTCCATATTCTTCTTAAAATGTGGTGCCCAAAACTGAACGCAATACTCCAGGTGAGTCTTACCAGAGCAGAGTGAAGCGATACCATCACTTTACGTGATCTGGACACTAGGCTTCTGTTGATGCAGCCCAAAACTGCATTGGCCTTTTTAGCCACTGCATCGCACTGCTAACTCATGTTAAACGTATGGTCCACTAAGACCCCGAGATCCTTTTCACACAGACTACTGCTAAGACAAGTCTCTCCCTTTGTATAACCATGCATTGGATTTTCCCTACCTAAATGTGAAATACCTCTCTGCTTGAGACCCTGGAGAGCTGCTGCCATTGCAACATCACCTCCAGGTTTTCCCCAGAAGTGATATCATGATGCAGCCACTCATAGCAGAAGCAGGGAAAGTAGACTGGTGACAGGTGGCCATAGTGGGAGAGAAACAGGCGGACACTGGATACAAACTGGAGACAAACAGGATAAGCTTGAGCAAACACAAATGAATACTGTGCAACTTTAAATCTCTTGCTACATAGCGTATGCACAATACACCAGTTCGCACCATGCAATAGCGTATACACCATTCGGTGTAGTGGTTAAGTGGGCGGACTCTTATCTGGGAGAACCGGGTTTGATTCCCCCACTCCTCCACCTGCACCTGCTGGAATGGCCTTGGGTCAGCCAGAGCTCTGGCAGAGTCGTCCTTGAAAGGGCAGATGATTGTAAGAGCTCTCTCAGCCCCACCAACCTCACAGGGTGTCTGTTGGAGGGGAGGGAAGGTAAAGGAGATTGTGACTGCTCTGGCACTCTGAAATTCAGAGTGTAGGGCGGGGTATACATCCGCAGTCTTCTTCTTTCCAGATTTTGGGTTAAGTACATATGAACATATATGAACATATGAAGCTGCCTTAATCAGACCCTTGGTCCATCAAAGTCAGTATTGTCTACTCAGACTGGCAGTGGCTCTCCATGGTCTCAAGCTGAGGTTTTTCACACCTATTTTCCTGAACCCTTTTTAGTTGGAGCACACTGGGAGGGCTTCTAGTGTCCTGACCCAACTGATGGACCTCCTGATGGCACCTGGTGTTTGGGCCACTGTGTGACACAGAGCGTTGGACTGGAGGGACCATTGGCCTGATCCAACGTGGCTTCTCTTATGTTCTTATGTGACACAGAGTGTTGGACTGGATAGGCCATTGGCCTGATCCAACGTGGCTTCTCTTATGTTCTTATGTGACACAGAGTGTTGGACTGGATGGGCGACTGGCCTGATCCAACGTGGCTTCTCTTATGTTCTTATGTAACACAGAGTGTTGGACTGGAGGGGCCACTGGCCTGATCCAACATGGCTTCTCTCATGTTCTTGTGTGACACAGAATGTTGGACTGGAGGGGCCACTGGCCTGATCCAAAATGGCTTCTCTTATGTTCTTATGTGACACAGAGTGTTGGACTGGAGGGGCCACTGGCCTGATCCAACATGGCTTCTCTCATGTTCTTGTGTGACACAGAATGTTGGACTGGAGGGGCCACTGGCCTGATCCAACATGGCTTCTCTCATGTTCTTGTGTGACACAGAGTGTTGGACTGGAGGGGCCACTGGCCTGATCCAACATGGCTTCTCTCATGTTCTTCTGTGACACAGAGTGTTGGACTGGAGGGGCCACTGGCCTGATCCAACATGGCTTCTCTTATGTTCTTATGTGACACGGAGTGTTGGACTGGAGGGGCCACTGGCCTGATCCAACATGGCTTCTCTCATGTTCTTGTGTGACACAGAATGTTGGACTGGAGGGGCCACTGGCCTGATCCAACATGGCTTCTCTCATGTTCTTGTGTGACACAGAGTGTTGGACTGGAGGGGCCACTGGCCTGATCCAACATGGCTTCTCTCATGTTCTTCTGTGACACAGAGTGTTGGACTGGAGGGGCCACTGGCCTGATCCAACATGGCTTCTCTTATGTTCTTATGTGACACGGAGTGTTGGCCTGGATGGGCCACTGGCCTTACCCAACATGGCTTCTCTTATGTTCTTAATAGTTCTCACAGCAGTAGAGAGGGCAACTCAAGGGCCAAGTACAGGCTGTTTTTCACCGCTGATCCAGTCAAAGACCTGGCTGTATCCTAAGGCCTGCCAGGTCTCCCAGAAAGAAACCAAACCCCACCCCCCCTTGCACTTCGATAAGAAAAAAAATGGGATGTGGTTTTGGAAACGCATTTCTCATTATGGGCTCATTAAGTCACTAATGGGTTCATTTAGTGGGAATTATCACGGGAGACATCAGCTCGAACTTTGCAAGCCTCCCCTTGTCGCAGGGAGGGCTGGATGCAACTTGTCCCGAGCAGGTTCTTTCTCACACGGCCCCACTGCGTTCGCTCTCCTCCTTCATTTCCCCCCTCCCTCCTGTTGCCTCAGTCCAACTCAATCCTGACGTTAACTTTAATTAAAAAGCCACGTTTGGTTTTGTCGGGAGTAAGAAAGAGCTCAGCTCCTGCCTTGGGGAGAGCGCTGGATTCTGCGGGCTGTTGGGAGGCCCAGAGATAGAATCATCTTCAGCGGGTAGGAGGGGTGAGAACGGAGAGGGTGAAATCTGCTGGGAACCTCACGTATCTCGGAGAAGCGCCCTGGAATCTTCCGGCAAAATCTGCACCACGCAAGAGACGCGACTCCGTTCTCAGCTGCGTTTGGCCTTTCGCTTTGCTCTTCTTCCGAGATGTCGCAATGTGACAAGCCCCATTAGGGAGCTGGTTCTTTTGAGCCCTCTAAAGCGGGCTCTTCGGGCGGAGCGAAACAAAACAGTGTGCAAAGCCAAGGCCATAGCATGAACTCTGTCTTGTCGAATTTATTGAAACATCTGTATGAAACATCTGTGTGTTGCGGCTGGCTGGCTGGCTGGCTTATGGCAATGAGAAGGGGTCTTCGTAAAGGTTAAAACATATATCGTGAAGAAATAGGTGCTGGAGTCCAGAGCATGCGATTCGCACACAGATAAATGTTCTGCCATTCAGGTACGCCCAGACTGCCGAACCTTCGACGGAGGTTGGTAGCCATTCGGGTTGCCAAGTCCAATTCAAGAAATATCTGGGGACTTTGGGGGTGGAGCCAGGAGACATTGGGGGCGGAGCCAGGAACAAGGGTGTGACAAGCATAATTGAACTCCAAGGGAGTTCTGGCCATCACATTTAAAGGGACAGCACTCCTTTTTAAATGTCTTCCTTCCACAGGAAATAGTGAAGGATAGGGGCTTCTTTGGGGGCTCATAGAATTGGACCCCCTGGTCCAATCGTTTTGAAACTTGGGGGGTACTTTGGGGAGAGGCACTAGATACTATACTGAAAATGTGGTGCTTCTACCTAAAAAAAAAAGCTCCCCCAGAGCCCCCTGAAACCTCCAGATCAATTCCCCATTATGAGACTTGAGCTCCACATAGGGAATAATGAAGCGCCCAGCAGACATTTCCCTCCCCCACCTCCGTTTCTGGTGACTCTGAAGCGAGGGATTGGCCTCTCTACTCACGAGTTGCTGCCAACTTCTTCACAGCAACACAGACACCCCATCCCAAGAGGAAGCCTTTCAATCGGAGACTGAAGCCTGCGGAGGAGGAAAGTCACATGGTCTGTGGGGACGGGGCTTCCCCCCGCTGGCCAGCTGACTGGGGGTGGGAAGGAGTCTGGGAAAGCGGAAGAACCCTCGCTGGGAACTGGGGATTGGCAAGCAAGCCTAGTAGCCATGTCGGTCTACAGTTGAAGAGCATAAGGCAGGTGTGTTAAACCTGCAGCCCAGGGGCAGAATTAGGCCCTCGGAGGGCTCCTATCAGGCCCCCGAGCAACTGGCTGTCATCTGCTTCCTTCTCCCTCTCTCTTGCTTCCTTCTGCATCACAGCTTGCTTTGCCAGGCTTTCTCAATCGCACAGGAGTTACAGAGCAACGCCTCTTGTTTTCTCCATTGGCTGAGGCTCCTCTCTTGGGCAAGAAGAGAGGGATAGCTTGCTTTGCCGGGCTCTCTGAATCTCACGGCTTGGCTTTGTCGAGGGCAGCTTGATGATGGGAGAGGACAAGGGGACAGTGGTCAGGAACCAGAATCATGCTTTGGGAGGGGACGCCAGGTGGCGCTGTAGGCGACCGCCTACTTTGCCTACTCCCATGCACCGGCCCTGTCCGCAGCGCCTCCTCCTCCCCCCTCCTTCACCCCCCCCGCGCAACCTCGCCGCTGCTCCCCACACAACCCTGCAGCCTCCTCCTCCCCCCAGCTTTCTCCTCCCTCCTTCCCCCTCTGCGCAGCCTCGCCACCTCTTAAAGGTGCAACTTCACTACTTTGTTGTGCTGCTTCAGACCAACATGGCTGCCCATTTGGATCTATTTTCCTCCCCCTGTTTTCTTCTCCCTCCTCCCCCCCCCCCCCACAGCCTCGCCACCGCCTCACCCCCATTCTCACCATTTTAAGGCCAGGGAAGGGGCCATGAACCTCTTCCTAGGCCACCCCCCCTGCCCTCCCAGGAAGGAGGCAAAGACAGCGTCCCTCACCGATGCCGCGGCGGTTTTCCCGTCAAACAATGCCGGGACCATGGAGGTTAACAGGAAATGACAGAAAAGATACTCTCCGTGTTACAAAACAATATCAAAATGGAGCACAGGTCCATCAGTGGCTATTAGCCACAGTGTGTGTGTATATATAAATTTTTTTTGCCACTGTGTGACACAGAGTGTTGGACTGGATGGGCCGTTGGCCTGATCCAACATGGCTTCTCTTATGTTCTTATGTGACACAGAGTGTTGGACTGGAGGGGCCGTTGGCCTGATCCAACATGGCTTCTCTTATGTTCTTATGTGACACAGAGTGTTGGACTGGAGGGGCCATTGGCCTGATCCAACATGGCTTCTCTTATGTTCTTATGTGACACAGAGTGTTGGACTGGAGGGGCCACTGGCCTGATCCAACATGGCTTCTCTTATGTTCTTATGTTCTTAAAATATAATTACAGGGCTTTCCATTCACAACATAGTAATACGATGTGAATTTCAGTCACAAATTCAGTGACAAATACCATCCGAAGCGCACAGCTTCACTACCGTCCATAAGATGATATCAGGTTCTTTCCAAACATGTGAACATATGAAGCTGCCTTCTACTGAATCAGACCCTTGGACCATCAAAGTCAATATTGTCTTCTCAGACTGGCAGCGGCTCTCTAGGGTCTCAAGCTGAGGTTTTTCACGCCTATTTGCCTGGACCCTTTTTTGGAGATGCCAGGGATTGAACCTGGGACCTTCTGCTTGCCAAGCAGATGCTCTACCACTGAGCCACCGTCCCTCCCCAGTCCGATACAGTCCGACGACGCAAGACCGGTCCGTTCTCGTTTCGGATCCTTATGATCCTTCCTCTGGGACCGCCTTATTAATTTTGAACGCAGCAGTCTGATGGTGCCTTCTTTCTTTACTATACGCTGTTTTCTGTGAACAAATGTTGCGTTGTAATTGTGAAGCACAGACTGAGCCTCTCTAAACTTTTCTCAAGCTTTACTCTTTTCCCGGCTGATCGGCAGGGGAGAGGTCGGCCTGGGAGACGCTTCAGCGCCCCTTCCCCGGCCTTAAAATGGTGAAATCGGGGGAAGGGGGTGCCGCAGGGGGGGGGGGCGAGGGTGCGGGGCATGGGGCGGTGAAGCTGCATGGCCCGTTGCAAACAGGCCACGGTCTGGTACTGGTCCCTGGCCCAGGGGTTGGGGACTAGGGTTGCCAATCCCCAGGTGGGGACAGGGGATCCCCCGGTTTGGAGGCCCTCCCCCACTTCAGGGTCATCAGAAAGCGGGGGGAGGGGAGGGAAATGTCTGCTGGGAACTCTATTATTCCCCATGGAGATTTATTCCCATAGAAAATCATGGAGAATTGATCTGTGGGTATCTGGGGCTCTGGGGGGCTGTTTTTTGGGGTAGAGGCACCAAATTTTCAGTATAGCATCTAGCACCTCTCCCCAAAATGCCCCCCAAGTTTAAAAAAAATGGACCAGGGGGTCCAATTCTATGAGCCCCAAAAGAAGGTGACCCTATCCTTCATTACTTCCTATGGAAGGAAGGCATGGAAAAGGTGTGCCGTCTCTTTAAATGTGATGGCCAGAACTCCCTTTGGAGTTCACTTATGCTTGTCACAGCCTTGATCTTGGCTCCACCCCTAATGTCTCCTGGCTCCACCCCCAAAGTCTCCTGGCTCCACCCCCCAAAGTCCCCAGCTATTTCTTGAATTGGATTTGGGCAACCCCATTGGAGACCCTTGCTGTAACCCCTTGAGCTCAATGCAGAAAAGCAGTCATGGGTAGTGGCCCTCTGTTCATAGTTCATAGTCAGCAGTTCCCTGCCAAGGAAGCAGCCAAAGATCAGGCGGTTTAGCGAGCTGGGTTAGGTTGTCGAAAGAGAAGCCAAACTGGACATCAACACGTCGAGCATAGTCCTTAGGATCTTAGTGAACTAACTTTTGGGAATGCAGAACAAAGGACTCATGTAAGAACAGACCAGATCAGTATACAACCAGCACAGGCAGGCAGACAGGTGAACGTACGGACAGGCAGACAGACAGATAGATAAGATTAACCAGGGTTTTCAGGTTTGATGGGCAAGGTGTCAAGCATGGTAAAATTCCATTGATAATTGATTGTTTTAGGGTCCCGCCTAAACCTGGTCTGTGAAGTATCATGGAGGATCCAACCTTGTTAGCTTGTTATTCTTTCCCTTCCCCCCATCTTGCTTTAGGGCTTATAATTAGAGGTAGTGAGAACTGGAACCAAGTAATCAGCACCTTCCCATACATTCCTGTAAGGGAGTACGAGCCATCTGGGGAAAGCAAGGACGAAGTCCTGATAACACTATGGGAACGTAGACATTTATGATAGTTTATGTGTGAATGCTACCCTGCACCCCCATCCCTTGGAATCCTTTTGAAGTAAGCCTTAAAAGTATTGTATCAATGTATTGGCAGCATTACTCTCAAGAACCTGTTACACTAAAGTATCGGTATATCAATAAATGTAGTCTTTGTATCAACTTCGACTTGTCATTGAACCCGCATGCTTGACACAAGGAATAAGTGGATGGAGTTTTCCAGTGCTTTCACTTAGCCCTACTTCATTTATTTATTTATTCAATCTCAGAGTTGGAAGGGACCACCAGGGTCATCTAGTCCAACCCCCAATCTACGCAGGAATGACAGCTTTAATATCCCCGACAAATAAGTATTCAGTTAAAAACCTTAAGCACTGAAGAATCCACCACTTCACAAGGGAGATTGTTCCAGTGTAGAACATACCTCGCTCTCAGGAAGTTCTTCCTCAAATGTATTTATTTGTTTTTAAAATGTATTTATTTATTTTTACTGCAATAAACATTTATTTGAGAACAGGAATCACTTGTACATATTATATTCCAGTAGAAATTCCAACCAGCATTGGTATGAATAATTTCAGTAATGGCAAATTCATTCAGGAAAACATCATAGTGTCTCAACAATTCTATCAGTTAGTTCAAGAAGAAATCAAAGTCTCTCCATCGATAGTTAATGATAATTGAGCAACGTAGGTGGCAAACACGCATCCTGGACTTTAAGAGCAAGTTTGGTGTAGTGGTGAAGTGTGCAGACTCTTATCTGGGAGAACCGGGTTTGATTCCCCACTCCTCCACTTGCAGCTGCTGGAATGGCCTTGGCTCAGCCATAGCTCTGGCAGAGGTTGTCCTTGAAAGGGCAGCTGCTGTGAGAGCCCTCTCCAGCCCCACCCACCTCACAGGGTGTCTGTTGTGGGGGAGAGAGATAAAGGAGATTGTGAGCCGCTCTGAGACTCTTCAGAGTGTAGGGCGGGATATAAATCCAATATCTTCATCTACCTCACAGGGTGTCTGTTGTGGGGGAGGAAGGGAAAGGAGATTGTGAGCCGCTCTGAGACTCTTCGGAGTGGAGGGCGGGATATAAATCCAATATCTTCATCTACCTCACAGGGTGTCTGTTGTGGGGGAGGAAGGGGAAGGAGATTGTGAGCCGCTCTGAGACTCTTCGGAGTGGAGGGCGGGCTATAAATCCAATATCTTCATCTACCTCACAGGGTGTCTGTTGTGGGGGAGGAAGGGGAAGGAGATTGTGAGCCGCTCTGAGACTCTTCGGAGTGGAGGGCGGGCTATAAATCCAATATCTTCATCTACCTCACAGGGCGTCTGTTGTGGGGGAGGAAGGGAAAGGAGATTGTGAGCCGCTCTGAGACTCTTCGGAGTGGAGGGCAGGCTATAAATCCAATATCTTCATCTTCTTCTTCTAAGCAAGTTTCAAGTCAAAATCTTCTTCACAGTCGCAAGTCTACTATAGAATTCTTTAAAAAAAAACACAATAAGGAAAGGAAAGGTCCCCTGTGCAAGCACCGGTCGTTTCCGACTCTGGGGTGACGCTGCTTTCACAACGTTTTCACGGCAGACTTTTGACGGGGTGGTTTGCCATTGCCTTCCTCAGTCATTACACTCCCCCCCCCACCCAGTACTTATTTTACTGACCTTGGAAGGATGGAAGGTGGAATTAACCTCAAGCCAGCTAACTGAACCAGCTTCTGCTGGGATTGAACTCAACTCATGAGCAGAGCGCTCCGACTTTAGTACTTCAGCTTTACCTCTCTGTGCCACGGGGCTCTGATAGTTCACAATAAAGAACACTTTTTTTTGTAGCAGGAACTCCTTTGCATTTAAGGCCACACCTCCTGATGTAGTCAATCCTCCAAGAGCTTACAGGGCTCTTAGTTCAGGGCCTACTGTAAGCTCCAGGAGGATTTGCTACATCAGGAAGGTGCGGCCTAATATGCAAAGGAGCTCCTGCTACAAGAAATGTCCTTCTATAATCTATCACCTGAAAGAGTGCAGCTTCCTTGAATTTAGACAGAAAATTGCCTTTGCTGTAATTTCTATCCATTGATCTGAGTCCTGTTATCCAAAAGAACTGAAAACACATCTGCCCCGTGCTTGGGATGGCATCCCAGAAAGCTGCAATCATATCACCTACCGAGCGTCTCTCATGTGGAGATTCCCAGCTCCTTCAACCTCTTATCATAGGACATCATAAGAGAAGCCCTGTTGGACCAGGCCAGTGGCCCCTCCAGTCCAACACTGAGTCACACAAGAACATAAGAAGCCCTGTTGGACCAGGCCAATGGCCCCTCCAGTCCAACACTCTGTGTCACATAAGAACATAAGAGAAGCCCTGTTGGATCAGGCCAATGGCCCATCCAGTCCAGCACTCTGTGTCACATAAGAACATAAGAGAAGCCCTGTTGGATCAGGCCAATGGCCCATCCAGTCCAGCACTCTGTGTCACATAAGAACATAAGAGAAGCCATGTTGGATCATGCCAATGGCCCCTCCAGTCCAGCACTCTGTGTCACACAAGAACATAAGAGAAGCCATGTTGGATCAGGCCAGTGGCCCCTCCAGTCCAATACTCTGTGTCACATAAGAACATAAGAGACGCCATGTTGGATCAGGCCAGTGGCCTCTCCAGTCCAACACTCTGTGTCACACAGGGGCCAAATATATATATATGTGTGTGTGTGTGTATACACACACACACACATATACACACTGTGGCTAATAGCCACTGATGGAGCTGTGCTCTATATGCTTATCCAATCCCCTCTTGAAGCTGTCTATGCTTGTAGCCGCCACCACCTCCTGTGGCAGTGAATTCCACATGTAAATCATCCTTTCGGTGAAGAAGGACTTTCTTTTATCCGTTTTAACCTGACCGCTCAGCAATTTCATTGAATGCCCACGAGTTCTTGTATTGTGAGAAAGGGAGAAATGTGCTTCTTTCTCTATTTCTCCGTGTGTGCTGTTTCCGTACACAGCAGTTAACACCGAATCTGCCGAGAATTCTGAAACCTGAGATTTTCCTTCGCCGAGGATAATGCACACACGTTTCCCAACTGCGCAACTGCAGAAGTGTTTCATCATTTGGCTATACTGTCACAGACACAAACAGCTTCTGACTCGTCGTGGGACAGAGAGCCGGAAGAATGCCACATCATATGAGCATGACACTTCCTTCTCTAAGGAACTTCTCGTATAACAAAACTTGGAAGGGACTCCAAAATCTACAGCTATGTGGGATTTCAAAGACAGCAAATGCAACTCAAGTGACTCACAGCCTTCTTGAAGAGCCAGTTAGAAGAAGAAGAAGAAGAAGAAGAAGAAGAAGAAGAAGAAGAAGAAGATATTGGATTTATATCCCACCCTCCACTCTGAAGAGTCTCAGAGTGGCTCACAATCTCCTTTCCCTTCCTCCCCCACAACAGCCACCCTGTGAGGTGGGTGGGACTGAGAGGGCTCTCCCAGAAACTGCCCTTTCAAGGACAACCCCTGCCAGTGCTATGGCTGACCCAAGACCATTCCAGCAGTTGCAGGTGGGGACTCGAACCCAGTTCTCCCAGATAAGAGTCCGCACACTTAACCACTACACCAAACTGGTTCTCCATTTGGTGTAATGGTTAAGTGTGCAGACTCTTATCTGGGAGAACCAGGTTTGATTCCCCACTCCTCCACTTATAGCTGCTGGGATGGCCTTGGGTCAGCCATAGCTCTTGTAGGAGTTGTCCTTGAAAGGGCAGCTTCTGGGAGAGTTCCCTCAGCCCCACCTCCCTCACAGGGTGTCTGTTGTGAGGGAAGAAGGTAAAAGCCAATTTGGTGTGATGGTTAAGTGCGCGGACTCTTATCTGGGAGAACCGGGTTTGATTCCCCACTCCTCCGCTTGCAGCTCATGGAATGGCCTTGGTTCAGCCATAGCTCTCATAGGAGTTGTCCTTGAAAGGGCAGCTGCTGGGAGAGCCCTCTCAGCCCCACCCACCTCACAGGGTGTCTGTTGTGGGGGGAGAAGATATGGGAGATTGTGAGCCGCTCTGCGTCTCTGATTCAAACAGAAGGGCGGGGTATAAATCTACAAAAAGAGAGAGAGAGAGTTACCAGAATTTTACTAGCTCAACCAGTAAAACTGGATTGCGATCACTGGAGACGGGCCATAGTTCAGTGGTGGAGTACCCACGTTGCATGCAGACAGCATCGAGTTCAATTCCCGATATCTCTCAATGAAAAGGAAGTGGAGTTGGCAACAGTGATAGAAAAGGTTTCTGTCACCGGTAGGGTTGCCAAATCCCTCCTGGCAACTGGCAGCGGGCGATGGGGACTTTCTGGCCGCAGGGGTAAGCCTGAGCCAAAAATCCAGCAACTTCACTTCTGAAATGTACCGGAAGCAGTGTTGTCCAATAGCCGTCAACATTGCCACATTGCCAGTCTAGGCCTCACTGCTAGGGATGGATACAAACCAGCAAACAAACTAAAGCTCGCCACACATTTTGGCCGGTTTGCAGTCCGCGAAGCAATGTTCGCAAACTGAAGAACCGCCCTGAACTTCCACAAGCTTTGATGCAGTTCATGACAGTTCCCAAAAAGCTTCACGAACAACAGCTTGGAGCTGTTGAAACCCAACAGCCGCTCATCCGTTTGGAAACCCCTGCTTTCTGCTCCTCACAAAAAGATGGGGAGCAGAAAGCAGGAGTTTCAACTCTGAATGGCAAACAAAAACAATATGAACTGGTTCGGTTCCTGAACCGGGGTATTGATTCGTGGTTTGGTTCATGGTTCAGCCACAAACTGAACTGCAAAAATATGATTTGTACTCATCCCTGCTCACCGCCACAGTTAAGACCCCCCCCCCCGCCCACTGGCCAACTGATTGGGGGGAGGGGGTGGGGCCTGGGGGCCCTGACAAGGAACTGGCAGCCCAAGTCTAAGAGTTTGGTGAGCTGACAGCCCCTTCAGAATAGAGCAGGGGTGCTCAAACTGTGGCTCTTCCACATATACTGTGTGGCTCTCAAAGCCCCCACTGCCCCGCTGGCCAGCTTGGAGAAGGCGTTTGTCTCCTTAAGTCCTTTTGTCAAGCCAGCTGGTGGCTTGGAGAATGCATTTAAAGTTAAAGTTGCTTTCCTTCCACCTCTACCTCCGTCCTCGTCCATCTATTTTCCTTCCTTCCTTCCCTACTTCTACTTTCTTCCCTCCCTCCCTCTATTTTCCTCCCTCCTATTTCCAATTATCTACCGAGTCCAGTACAAAGTGTTGGTTATCACATTTAAAGCCCTATATGGCCGAGGACCAGCCTACCTAAGGGACCGTCTCTCCCCATATGAACCCCAGAGGGCACTGAGGTCAGTGGGTAAAAACAAAATGACCATCCCTGGGCCGAGAGAGGTCAAACTCCAACATACTAGAGTACGGGCCTTTTCAGCGGCTGCACCGGCATTGTGGAACCAGCTTCCGGAGGAGGTGCGGGCCCTGCGGGACCTCGGCCAGTTCCGCAGGGCCTGCAAGACCGCCCTTTTTAGGCAAGCCTATAATGACACTGACTGCTGAGTTGCTTGGTGTAAGAACCGCCATCCATAAGACTACCTAAACTGGCAGAACCAGCGCCATAACAGCTCTATCGCTGACAGATATACTCATATATATTTAGTCTAATGAAAATCATGTATTTTAATTTAACTGACTGGTTTTTATGTTTAATTTTAATTGTTAAATTTAAAGTTTTATTATTTATGTTAATGTGTAAGTTGTTGTTAGCCGCCCTGAGCCGCCTAGGCGGGGAGGGCGGGATAGAAACAAAAGTTATTATTATTATTATTATTATTATTATTATTATTATTATTATTATTATTATTATTATTATTATTATTATTATTCCTTCCTTCCTTCCTTCCTTCCTTCCTTCCTTCCTTCCTTCCTTCCTTCCTTCCTTCCTTTCTCCCTTCCTTCCTCTTTCTCCCTTTTTTCCTTCCTTCCTTCCTTCCTTCCTTCCTTCCTTCCTTCCTTCCTTCCTTCCTTCCTTCCTTCCTTTCTCTCTCTCTCCCTCCCTTCCTTCCTTCCTTCCTTCCTTCCTTCCTTCCTCTCTTTCTCCCTTTTTTCCTTCCTTCCTTCCTTTCTCTCTCCCTCCCTCCCTTCCTTCCTCTCTTTCTCCCTTTTTTCCTTCCTTCCTTCCTTTCTCTCTTTCTCCCTCCCTCCCTCCCTCCCTCCCTCCCTTCCTTCCTTCCTTCCTTCCTTCCTTCCTTCCTTCCTTCCTTCCTTCCTTCCTTCCTTCCTTCCTTCCTTCCTTCCTTCCTTCCCTCCCTCCCTCTAACAACTGATGTTAATGTCTTGCAGCTCTCTAACATCTGGTGTTTATTGAATGTGGCTCTGATGTTAAGCAACTTCGGCCACCCCTGGAATAGACAGTTGTAGGCTAGGCCAATGGCCTGACCCATTCGAAGGTCATTAGTCAAGTAAACAATACTGGAGACTGAAAAACAGGGAGAGAATTCTTGGATATGGTAACTGTGCATGCAAGAGCATTTGGGACAGAAAGGGTTAAGAGAATTCTCTTACTGGGGTACATTCGGCAGCTGGCTCCGCCCACCTCTTACCGGTTAGACGTTGTGCCTCTTTGGCCCTTGTTTGCCTTCTAGTGTCCAATC
This sequence comes from Heteronotia binoei, assembly GCF_032191835.1. NCBI lineage: Eukaryota > Metazoa > Chordata > Lepidosauria > Squamata > Gekkonidae > Heteronotia > Heteronotia binoei. The sequence goes on along the minus strand of NC_083228.1, from coordinate 144,345,512 downwards.
TTATAGGACCTTGCTTCTTCTCTCTCTTACCTGGGGTAGGTGTTTGTGGGTTTCCTGCATTGTGCAGGGGGTTGGACTAGATGACCCTGGAGGTCCCTTCCAACTCTAGGATTCTGTGATTCTACCCCTCTTATGTAGCCAATCCTCCAAGAGCTTATAGGGCTCTTCTTACGGGGCCTACTGTAAGTTCTTGGAGGACTGGCTACATCAGCGGTGTGTGGCCTATAAAGGAGTTCCTGTTACAAAAAGAAGTCCTGATTCAAGGTATAAGCTTTCATGTGCATGCATACTTCTTCAGATACATATCTGAGCAAAACTTTGTTGGACTGCTGCTTCAGCCCCACCTGAATCTACTTATATTGAGCCACATGCATTCACAAACAAACATTCACAATTTCCTCTTTGTCCCCTTTTTGTGGCTTCTCTAGAAGAACTACATTTCCTCTTTGTTTCCTTTTCCGGCTTCTATAGAACAACTATATTTGAGCCGAGATTGATCCCCATTAACCAAGCTTGCTATTCTTGTTCTCTGTTAAAAAAACAAAAACCACCTTCACCATTTTGCATGCTTATTTACTCCCCACCCTCTGCGCGTACGGCTGCTTTTCTGAATTCTGATGAAGTGTGCGTGTACAAGAAAGCTCACCACTTGAATAAAACTTGGTTGGTCTTAAAGGTGCCACTTCTTTAAGCGTCGTGATTGATTTTCAATTGAAGACCAAACTTGGTTGGTCTTCAAGGTCCAGTGGCACCTTTAAGACCAACCAAGTTTGGTCTTAAATTTGAGTCCAGTGACACCTTAAAGCCCAATGAGATGGGAGGGGAGTTAAAAGCTTTCAAGAGCCAACACTCCTTCGGTCAAACTGAAAACTAAATCTTCTACTCTGGACCAACAGAGCCGTCCTCCTGAATATAACTAATACGGTAGGGTCGCCAATCCCCAGGTGGGGGCAGGGGTTTCCCCAGTTTGGAGGTCCTCCCACTGTTTCAGAGTCATCAGAAAGCAGGGGGGGGGGGAAGGAAATGTCTGCCGGGCACTCCATTATTCCCCGTGGAGACCAGTTCCCATAGGGTATAATTGAGAATTGATTTATTTTTTATTTATTTATTTATCTGGGATTTATATCCCGCCCTTCCCACCGAGTGGCTCAGGGCGGCTTACAACATATGTAAAACTAACATAAAAATAAATTACACTTTAAAATTAACATTTCATATTAAATAATTAAAAAACAACATTTGTCATAAATATACATATCGCTAAAAATCAGACAGCGGTCGTGAAGCCACACTCTATTCAAATTCAAATACTGATTCGGTATACCGTCTTCAGCATTCCGGTGTTCCATATTCAATATTCAGTAGTCAGTATACAAGGATACAGGGCTACAGGGCCGGTTAGTTGTGGGCCAGCCGGAAGAGGGTTGTCTTACAGGCCCTGCGGAATTGAGTAAGATCCCGCACGGCCCTTACCTCCTCCGGCAGCTGGTTCCACCAAAATGGAGCCATTACAGAGAAGGCCCGGTCCCTTGTGGTCTTCAAGCGGGCTTCCTTTGGTCTGGGGACAACCAAAAGATTTTGAGATCCCGATCGCAGTGCTCTCTGGGGAACATGCGGGGAGAGACGGTCCCTCAGGTAGGCAGATATCTGGGCTCAGGGGGCTGGTTTTTGAGGTAGAGGCACCAAATTTTCAGCAAAGCACCCAATGCCTCTTCTCAAAACACCCACCAAGTTTCAAAAAGATTGGACCAGGGGATCTAATTCTCTGAGCCCCAAAAGAAGGGGACCCTACCCTTCATTATTTCCAATGGAGGGGAGGCATTTAAAAGGTGCGCGGTCCCTTGAAACGTGATGGCCGGAACTCCCTTTGGAGTTCAATGATGCTTGTCACAACTTTGCTCCTGGCTCCACCCCCAAAGTCCCCAGATATTTCTTGAATTGGACTTGGCAAGCCTATAATATGGAGATGTTATGAAGTTATGAAGATGTTGTGAAGAAGCAAGGGAAGGCTTATAAACCACGGCAGATTCAGTGCCAAAGTTTTCCCTCCCCCATTTTGGTGTGGTTAGAGGGGCCTGAGGGTTAAATAGATGAAAGGGCCTTGTGATGGTGATTGAGCTGCTAATTCTTCATTCTCTCTCTCTCTTCTTTGAGGAGTTTCTACTAGGGCACGTTTGAGTTAGTGAAAAAGCGTTAAAGAAGAAGTTTGAACTTTGGGTTTATGGCTATTCACTTCGTGAGTTCCGTTTACTTTTTGTATGCTTTATGTGTTACGATTAGGTTAGGATATTATTTTCATTTGGCTAGCTAACTTTCTTTGCGGTATTTAGGCTCTTAAGGTTTTATAAGGTCTTTCTGAGCTGGGGTTTTTAAATAGGGTCAAACAGAAAGTTTAACTCGCCGTTATTCATTTCCCTTATGTAGTGGTGTGCTGAAGCTGGTTCCTATTAGCTCACAGGAGTTGATCGTTATCTGGCTTTTTTTTTTTTTTTGTTAACTTGTACTTCGATAATCTGGAACCAATGCTCAGAGGTAATTTACATGCAGTAAATCAGTTTCTTACAGTAGAACTGTTAATGCCACTGTAAAAAAATGACTAATTGCATGTAAATTGCCTCTGAGCATTGGTTCCAGATTATCGAAGTATATTGATCAGAAGAAGTTATAAACCGAAACACGAAATTTTACCTGGGAGTCATGTTATCAATAGCGTTTCGTTTTCATTTCATTTTATTCGATTTATATCCCGCCCTCCCCACCGAGGCGGCTCATTGAACATATATGAACATATGAAGCTGCCTTATACTGAATCAGACCCTTGGTCCATCAAAGTCAGTATTGTCTTCTCAGACTGGCAGCGGCTCTCCAAGGTCTCAAGCTGAGGTTTTTCACGCCTACTTGCCTGGACCCTTTTTTGGAGATGCCAGGGATTGAACCTGGGACCTTCTGCTTCCCAAGCAGATGCTCTACCACTGAGCCACCGTCCCTCATTCTACAGAACATTCATAGCATCACTGAATATCCTATCTATTTTTGCAAGGAGAAGTCTGCGCGTCAACACAAAAACTACTTTTGAGTAGAGCATCCTTACGGACTCTTACGCGACGGACTTTTCTACCTTAGACTGAATTCTTTATTGTTGTTTTGTTTATATAAATATATTTGCTTTGTGAATGACTCTAAGTGCTCTGCTGAAAGAGCGGCTTAGTTCTCTAAGTAATGTTCATTTTATAAATAAGATCAGTGGATTCGAAAGTCTTCTTTAAGCGTTGTGATTCATTTTCATTTTTCTTGGTTTGCAACCACCCAAAGGTTGGAGCTCTGTTTCTTGCAGTTAGTCTGCAAGGGTGCCAAGAGAAAGTCTTGTTCCTTCCTAGAAGAAGAAGAAGAAGAAGATATTGGATTTATATCCCGCCCTCCACTCCGAAGAGTCTCAGAGCGGCTCACAATCTCCTTTACCTTCCTCCCCCACAACAGACACCCTGTGAGGTAGATGAAGAGATTGGATTTATATCCCGCCCTCCACTCTGAAGAGTCTCAGAGTGGCTCACAATCTCCTTTCCCTTCCTCCCCCACAACAGACACCCTGTGAGGTAGATGAAGATATTGGGTTTATATCCCGCCCTCCACTCCAAAGAGTCTCAGAGCGGTTCACAATCTCCTTTCCCTTCCTCCCCCACAACAGACACCCTGTGAGGTAGATGAAGATATTGGATTTATATCCCGCCCTCCACTCCGAAGAGTCTCGGAGCGGCTCACAATCTCCTTTCCCTTCCTCCCCCACAACAGACACCCTGTGAAGTAGATGAAGATATTGGATTTATATCCCGCCCTCCACTCCGAAGAGTCTCGGAGCGGCTCACAATCTCCTTTCCCTTCCTCCCCCATAACAGACACCCTGTGAGGTAGATGAAGATATTGGATTTATATCCCACCCTCCACTCCGAAGAGTCTCAGAGCGGCTCACAATCTCCTTTCCCTTCCTCCCCCACAACAGACACCCTGTGAGGTCGATGAAGATATTGGATTCATATCCTGCCCTCCACTCCGAAGAGTCTCAGAGCGGCTCACAATCTCCTTTCCCTTCCTCCCCCACAACAGACACCCTGTGAGGTAGATGAAGATATTGGATTTATATCCCGCCCTCCACTCTGAAGAGTCTCAGAGCGGCTCACAATCTCCTTTCCCTTCCTCCCCCACAACAGACACCCTGTGAGGTAGATGAAGATATTGGATTTATATCCCGCCCTCCACTCCGAAGAGTCTCAGAGCGGCTCACAATCTCCTTTACCTTCCTCCCCCACAACAGACACCCTGTGAGGTGGGTGGGGCGGAGAGGGCTCTAACAGCAGCTGCCCTTTCAAGGACAACCTCTGCCAGAGCTATGGCTGACCCAAGGCCATTCCAGCAGGCGCAAGTGGAGGAGTGGGGAATCAAACCCGGTTCTCCCAGATAAGAGTCCGCACACTTAACCACTACACCAAACTGGCTCGCCACACCAAACTAGCTGAAAGGCTGTTTTCCCATCCAAACTTCTTCTAATGTCCTTTAAGAAGCGGAGAAAGATGGGAAAGTCAAAACATTTCTGAGGCTGTAATTGGGGAAGGGCCAGAAGATGTCTTTCTGGAGAAGTTCAGGCTTGTGTCTCACTCCGGGATACTCACAAACCTTCCTTTTTTCTGTCCCTAAGCGGCAGGACTCATCTGTTTTCAAAGGTTGCCCAGTGGTGAAGTCAGGGGTTGAACGTTTTGAAAAACCCTTCAGGATCCTTAAATCCGCCACCCGCTCGATCCGGCTTTTTTTCTGTCCCTGATCTAATGCATTCACCAAAACCCGCCCCCCCCCCAAAAAAAAACCTTTCAAGACACCAATCGGTTGGGGTTCATCCAAACATATTTTTAAAAGGTTGAGAGTTTTTAAAATCTCCCTGGAGGGAAGTCTTTGACCAAGGAGAAGCCTGGGAAAAGAAAAAGAAAAATACTTAAACGCGTTGCGTCTGCATTTCCTAATTGAAAGAGACTTCCACCATGCAAATGTCAACTTGGAGCGATCATCTCTCCGTGATTGGCAGTGCCCACAGAACACCCTTTCCAATGACCTAATGGGACGCGGCATTTTCCTAGGACTTCAAGCGAGCGGAGAGCTCATCTTCTGCCATGTCACTAAGCTTTAATTTACTTAACCAAATATCTATAAAAGGCACATTTGGTTAAGTAAATGAAAGATGAGTTGCTCGTATGGAAAACGGCTTTGAGGTCAACGCTGCTTTCCCCCCATACCCGCCTCCAGACTGGCTACTGCTCCCGCGTCGTAACTAGGGAACAATTTGTTCACCCCGCATTCAAGACGGAACAGAAAAATGCCTGAAAGGGCACCGTTAGTTACTAACATTTTTGGCCAGGTCAGAAAACTAAGCTAAGCAAAAATGTCACCTAGGTTTTTTTAAAAAGCAATTGCAAAAAAAAAAAAAAATGTCCACCAGTTTGTTTGCAACTTGCGACCTCTCACAATTCGGTTTGTTGTCGTGGTGAAGCGTGAGGACTCTTATCTGGGAGAACCGGGTTTGAGTCCCCACTCTCAGCTGCTGGAATGGCCTTGGGTCAGCTATAGCTCTTTCAGGAGATGTCCTTGAAAGGGCAGCTGCTGTGAGAGCCCTCTCAGCCCCACCCACCTCACAGGGTGTGTATGGTGCACAAGGGAGATAAAGGAGACTGTAAGCCACTCTGAGACTCCAACTGGAAGGCCAGTTTGGTGTAGTGGTGAAGTGTGCAGACTCTTATCTGGGAGAAATTCCCCACTCCTCCACTTGCACCTGCTGGAATGGCCTGGGGTCAGCCATAGCTCTGGCAGAGGTTGTCCTTGAAAGGGCAGCTGCTGGGAGAGCCCTCTCAACCCCAGCCACCTCACAGGGTGTCTATTGTGGGGGAGGAAGGTAAAGGATATTGTGAGCCGCTCTGAGACTCTGTCCTTGAAAGGGCAGCTGCTGGGAGAGCCCTCTCCAGCCCCACCCACCTCACAGGGTGTCTGTTGTGGGAGAGGAAGGTAAAGGAGATTGTGAGCGACTTTGAGACTCTGTCCTTGAAAGGGCAGCTGCTGGGAGAGCCCTCTCCAGCCGCACCCACCTCACAGGGTGTCTGTTGTGGGAGAGGAAGGTAAAGGAGATTGTGAGCGACTCTGAGACTCTGTCCTTGCAAGGGCAGCTGCTGTGAGAGCCCTCTCAGCCCCACCCACCTCACAGGGTGTGTTTGGTGCACAAGGGAGATAAAGGAGACTGTAAGCCACTCTGAGACTCCAACTGGACTCCACAGTTTGGTGTAGTGGTGAAGTGTGCAGACTCTTATCTGGGAGAACAGTTTCTAAGCCTCCCGCTCACACATTTTTGTCCTAGCTCGGGAAAAAATGACCCCAGACCACAATGATTCATGCAGGAGCTCACCACTATAATGCCAGTCACTCACAGAGTAGAATTTTTGCTCACAAGACTCTGAAGTATCGCCAGGAATTCCCCAATGTATCTCCTGAATGAGGAGTTACACATAGAATCATAGAGTTGGAAGGGATCTCTAGGGTCATCTAATCCAACCCCCTGCACAATTCAGGAAACTCACAAACACCTCCCCCTAAATTCACAGGATCTTCATGGTTGTCAGATGGCCATCTAGCCTCTGCTGAAAAACCTCCAAGGAAGGAGAGCCCACCACCTCCCGAGAAAGCCTGATCCACTGAGGAACTGCTCTAGCGGTCAGGAAGTTCTTTCTAATGTTGAGCCGGAAACTCTTTTGATTTAATTGCAGCCCATTGGTTCTGGTCCTAGCTTCCGTGGCCACAGAAAACAATTGAGAACATATGAAGAAGAAGAAGATATTGGATTTATATCCCGGCCTCCACTCCGAAGAGTCTCAGAGCGGCTCACAATCTCCTTTACCTTCTTCCCCCACAACAAACACCCTGTGAAGTGGGTGGGGCTGGAGAGGGCTCTCACAGCTGCTGCCCTTTCAAGGACAACCTCTGCCAGAGCTATGGCTGACCCAAGGCCATTCCAGCAGGTGCAAGTGGAGGAGTGGGGAATCAAACCCAGTTCTCCCAGATAAGAGTCTGCACACTTAACCACTACACCAAACTGGCTCTCCAAAGAATTTCCTGAAACTCCATAGAGTTTCCTGAATTGTGCAGGGCTTTGGATTAGATGACCCTAGAGGTCCCTTCCAACTCTATGATTCTATGTGTAACATATGAAGCTGCCTTATACTGAATCAGACCCTCGGTCCATCAAGTTCAGTATTGTCTTCTCAGACCGGCAGCGGCTCTCCAGGGTCTCAAGCTGAGGTTTTCTACACCTATTTGCCTGGACCCTTTTTTGGAGATGCCAGGGATTGAACCTGGGACCTTCTGCTTCCCAAGCAGATGCTCTGCCACTGAGCCACCGTGAGCATCCACACCGTCCTCTAGATGACAGCCCTTCAAGGACTTGAAGACACATCTCTTTTTTACTTTCAAATTCAACACAGAATGCTTTTTTTTTTAACGAAGCCAACGGTTTCAACCCTTTTATTCCTCCACTAACATTTCCTCCCCACTAATAATATTCCTGTTTTAATTTCCACAGGGCAGGGTCCTGTCTTCTTTTGCTTTCTGTACATCGGCGGCAGAATAGCGACGTGGGGAATAATAACAGGGAGGGAGAACTGAGTTCCCGGTTGCGCCATTTAGACCCATTTTGTAACCCTGAAATCTTTCCCAGGGTACCTTGGACCCCTCCCCTTGAAAACAGCCATGAGTCACTGGTGGATCATGGTATGGAATGGTGACCACCACCCAAGCAGAGATAACCTCTTTACATGATTAGTTATTATTCAAATCTGGGGGGTGGTGCCATGGTTCAATATGGGAGAGCCCCTGCTTTGAATGCAAAAAATCCCTGGCTGAATACCTGCCATCTCCAACTAAGGAGATCACAAGGTGGATGAGGTGAAACTTCTCTGCCTTGAGGCTCTGAGGAGAGCCAGTTGGGTGTAGTGGTGAAGTGTGCGGACTCTTATCTGGGAGAACCGGGTTTGATTCCCCACTCCTCCACTTGCAGCTGCTGGAATGGCCTTGGGTCAGCCAGAACTCTGGCAGAGGTTGTCCTTGAAAGGGCAGCTGCTGGGAGAGCCCTCTCAGCCCCACCCACCTCACAGGGTGTCTGTTGTGGGGGAGGGAAATAAAGGCACTTGGAGGTTTTTTGGCCGCTGTGTGACACAGAGTGTTGGACTGGATGGGCCATTGGCCTGATCCAACATGGCTTCTCTTAGGTTCTTAGGAGATTGTGAGCCGCTCTGAGACTCTTCGGAGTGGAGGGCGGAATTTAAATCCAGTATCTTCATCTACCTCACAGGGTGTCTGTTGTGGGGGAGGTAGGGAAAGGAGATTGTGAGCCACTTTGAGACTCTTCGGAGTGGAGGGTGGGATATAAATCCAGTATCTTCATCTACCTCACAGGGTGTCTGTTGTGGGGGAGGAAGGGAAAGGAGATTGTGAGCCGCTCTGAGACTCTTCGGAAGGGAAAGGAGATTGTGAGCCGCTCTGAGACTCTTCGGAGTGGAGGGCGGGATATAAATCCAGTATCTTCATCTACCTCACAGGGTGTCTGTTGTGGGGGAGGAAGGTATAGGAGATTGTTAGCCGCTCTGAGACTCTTCGGAGTGGAGGGTGGGATATAAATCCAATATCTTCATCTACCTCACAGGGTGTCTGTTGTGGGGGAGGAAGGGAAAGGAGATTGTGAGCCGCTCTGAGACTCTTCGCAGTGGAGGGCGGGATATAAATCCAGTATCTTCATCTACCTCACAGGGTGTCTGTTGTGGGGGAAGAAGATAAAGGAGATTGTGAGCCGCTCTGAGACTCTTCAGAGTGGAGGGCGGGATATAAATCCATCTACCTCACAGGGTGTCTGTTGTGGGGGAGGAAGGGAAAGGAGATTGTGAGCCGCTCTGAGACTCTTCGGAGTGGAGGGCGGGATATAAATCCAATATCTTCATCTACCTCACAGGGTGTCTGTTGTGGGGGAGGACGGTAAAGGAGATTGTGAGCCGCTCTGAGACTCTTCGGAGTGGAGGGCGGGATATAAATCCAATATCTTCTTCTTCTTCCCTGTCGACCAGAGTCAACAACACTGGCCTCGATAGGCGACTGCTCTGTTTCCACACAGGACAGCTTCGTGACTGCGTGAGAGAGAAGTGAGCAAAGCGTCCTTCGATTCAACCAGGGGCTTTTTTTGCAGCAAGAACTCCTGTGCATATTAGGCCATGCGCCCCTGATGTAGCCAATCCTCTTGGAGCTCACGGTACGCCCTGCATTAAGATCCCTATAAGCTCTTGGAGGATTGGCTACATCAGGGGGTGTGGCCTAATAGGCAAAAAAGTCCCTGCTACAATAGAAGTCCCACATTCAATCATCTTTAGCCTCTGATTAACCAGATAGCCGGACTCAACACCTGAAGGGAGGGGCTGTGACTCAGTGGCAGAGCGTCTGCTTGGCATGCAGAAGGTCCCAGGTTTGATCCCCGGCAGCTCCAGTTCAAAAGGACCAGATGGCCTCTGATGTGAAAGACTTCAGCCTGACATCCTGCTGCCCATGAGAGCCAGTTCGATGTAGTGGGGAAGTGTGCAGACTCTTATCTGGGAGAACCAGGTTTGATTCCCCACTCCTCCACTTGCAGCTGCTGGAACGGCCTTGGGTCAGCCATCGCTCTGGCAGAGGTTGTTCTTGAAAGGGCAGCTGCTGTGAGAGTCCTTTTAGCCCCACCCACCTCACAGGGTGTATGTTGTGGGGGGAGAAGATATAGGAGATTGTAAGCTGCTCTCAGTCTCTGATTCAGGGAGAAGGGCGAGGTATAAATCTGCCCCCACCTCACAGGGTGTCTGTTGTGGGGGGAGAAGATAGAGGAGATTGTGAGCCGCTCTGAGTCTCTGATTCAGGGAGAAGGGCGGGGTATAAATCTGCCCTCACCTCACAGGGTGTCTGTTGTGGGGGGAGAAAATATAGGAGATTGTGAGCCGCTCTGAGTCTCTGATTCAGGGAGAAGGGCGGGGTATAAATCTGCCCCCACCTCACAGGGTGTCTGTTGTGGGGGGAGAAGATAGAGGAGATTGTGAGCCGCTCTGAGTCTCTGATTCAGGGAGAAGGGCGGGGTATAAATCTGTCCCCACCTCACAGGGTGTCTGTTGTGGGGGGAGAAGATAGAGGAGATTGTGAGCCCCTCTGAGTCTCTGATTCAGGGAGAAGGGCGGGGTATAAATCTGCCCCCACCTCACAGGGTATCTGCTGTGGGGGAAGAAGATATAGGAGACTGTGAGCCGCTCTGAGTCTCTGATTCAGGGAGAAGGGCGGGGTATAAATCTGCCCCCACCTCACAGGGTGTCTGTTGTGGGGGGAGAAGATATAGGAGATTGTGAGCCCCTCTGAGTCTCTGATTCAGGGAGAAGGGCGGGGTATAAACCTGCCCCCACCTCACAGGGTGTCTGTTGTGGGGGGAGAAGACATAAGAGATTGTAAGCCGCTCTGAGTCTCTGATTCAGGGAGAAGGGCAGGGTATAAATCTGCCCCCACCTCACAGGGTATCTGTTGTGGGGGAAGAAGATATAGGAGACTGTGAGCCGCTCTGAGTCTCTGATTCAGGGAGAAGGGCAGGGTATAAACCTGCCCCCACCTCACAGGGTGTCTGTTGTGGGGGGAGAAGACATAGGAGATTTTGAGCCGCTCTGAGTCTCTGATTCAGGGAGAAGGGTGGGGTATAAATCTGCAATTCTTCTTCTTCTTCTTGATGAGTTTGGAATGTTGCCCCAGAATCTCTTGGTGTTCAGGAAGATGCAGAGAGGTCTGCAGTTCTCAGTGCCCAAGGCTTTTTATGAGTTCCAGTGGTTTTTAGTCACCGCGGTTGTTGCTGTGAACACTTTCGATCTTCCTGTTTTCACACCCTCAAAAGCTTTCTCTTTTTTTTTTCAATTTTAGGCCTCACAAATCATCCAAAAATTCCAAGTGCAACCAATGTCAGCAGAAAGTGGTACCAAAAGGGAAGATGTGACCTAAATTTATTAAGAAGTCTGGCCCATATTTCTCTCTCTCGAGGAGGAGCACCAAAACTTATGCAAACTTCTGAAGATGGCTAGCTGGGCAGCCGAACGGTTACCTGAATGTCTGGTCACTTGCAAGGTTACAGGAAAAGGAAGCATTTAAAAATTATGATTCTGGATTTTAATAACAACAAAAGAACATCAGAAGAACTCTGCAGGAACAGACCAGTGAGGGTCCATCTAGGCCAACATCCTGTCTCACACAGTGGCCAACTAGTTCCTCTGGAGGGCCAACCACAGGGCATAGAGGTCGAGGCTTTCATGAGAACGTCAGAATAACTCTGCTGGATCCGACCAGTGAGGGTCCATCTAGGCCAACATCCTGTCTCACACAGTGGCCAACTAGTTCCTCTGGAGGGCCAACCACAGGGCATAGAGGTCGAGGCTTTCATGAGAAAATCAGAAGAGCCCTTCTGGATCAGAACAGTGAGGGTCCCTCTGGTCCAGCAACCTTTCTCACACAGAGTCCAACTAGTTTCTCTGGGGATCCAACAACAGGGCAGAGGCTGAGGCCTTCATAAGAACATCAGAAGAGCTGTGCTGGATCAAACCAGAGAGGGTCCATCTAGTCCAGCATTCTGTTTCATACAGAGGCCAACCAGTTCCTCTGGAGAGCCAACAATGGGGCAGAGAGGCTGAGGCCTTCATAAGAACATCAGAAGAGCCCTACTGGATTAGAGCAGTGAGGGTCCATTTAGTCAAGCATCCTGTCTCACACAGTGCTGGATCAGACCAGGGAGGATCCATCTAGTCCAGCCTCCTGTCTCACACAGTGGCCACCCAGTTCCTCTGGAGGGCCAACAACAGGGCATAGAGGCCAAGGCTTTCATGAGAACATCAGAAGAGCCCTGATGGATCAGACCAGTGAGGGTCCCTCTAGTCCAGCAACCTCTCTCACACAGCGGCCAACTAGTTTCTCTGGGGATCCAACAGGGCAGAGGCTGAGGCCTTCATAAGAACATCAGAAGAGCTGTGCTGGATCAAACCAGAGAGGGTCCATCTAGTCCAGCATCCTGTTTCATACAAAGGCCAACCAGTTCCTCTGGAGGGCCAACAAGAGGGTACAGAGGCTGAGGCCTTCATGAGGAAGGCCCTGCTGGATCAGACCAGTGAGGGTCCATCCAGTCCAGGATCCTGTCTCGCACAGTGGCCAATCTGTTGGCCACGCCTGATCTAGTCCAACCGCCTGCACAATGCAGGAAACTCACAAACACCTCCCCCTAAACTCACAGGATCTTCATTGCTGTCAGATGGCCATCGAGCCTCTGTTTAAAAACCTCCAAGGAAGGAGAGCCCCCCACCTCCCAAGGAAGCCTGTTCCACTGAGGAACCGCTCTAATGGTCAGGAAGTTCTTCCTCATGTTGAGCCAGAAACAATTCCTTCCTTCCTTCCTTCCTTCCTTCCTTCCTTCCTTCCTTCCTTCCTTCCTTCCTTCCTTCCTTCCTTCCTTCCTTCCTTCCTCCCTCCCTCCCTCCCTCCCTCCCCTCCCTCCCTTCCTTCCTTCCTTCCTTCCTTCCTTCCTTCCTTCCTTCCTTCCTTCCTTCCTTCCTTCCTTCCTTCCTTCCTCCCTCCCTCCCTCCCTCCCTCCCTCCCTCCCTCCCTTCCTTCCCCAGGAGACCAGGAGAGGGAAGGAAGAGAGGCTTGGCCCAGTAGCTCTATTGTGCAAGTGAGAGAGATTGGAAAAACAAGCTCTGCCATCCCCTCTTCTTTTCCAAGGGAGGAGCCTCAGCCAATGGAGGAAATAGAGGTTTTGCTCTGTAGCTCCTCTGTGTGATTGAACAAGCCTGGGAAAGCAAGGTGTGATGCAGAAGGAAGCAAGAGAGAATGAGAATGAAGCAAATGACAGCCAGCCGCTCGGGGGCCTGATAGGAGGCCTGATTCGGCCCCCAAATTGCATGTTTGACACGCCTGCCATAGAGTTTCTAGAGCTACCCAGTGTCGCTTTTGAGTTTTACATGGGAGTGACATCGTGAATTCCGATTGCACATGCCCCCCCCCAATGCCCCCACCCTCAACGCTCTTGCTGAGTCCTAGGCTCAGTCTGGCAATCCTTCCTCGGGGTGACAAAACGCCTGAACTGGCCCCGTCCCAGATCTCAGAGATAGGAGCAATTGTGGTTTCTTCTCCGCTTGTGAAAGCAGCATTGGTTTCTTCTTTGAACGAACCAAATTTCCCCTCCTATTCAAAGAGATAATCTCGAATTAGGAAAGACGCAAGTGAAGTTTTCCCAATCGGATTGTTACGAAAGAATTGGAATCCAGGAGAGGGATTACTCAAAGGATTCGCTGTCTGTTGCACAGGGATATTAGCTTTTAAGTAACTGCTGACAATATAGAGTCGATAAACTCGTGTGACTAACCCCGCTACTGTATCATGGCTTCGGGGCGGCCCATGCAAAATTAGGTGTCAACCATGGATTAGTCATGGTCTCCAAAGTACATGATGTTCATCAATCAAAAGGCTGCCGGCTCTTAAAATAACAAATTTTGGCACCTGGGCAGAGGCTGGGGAAGCCGTAAGAACGGGCTTTCCTCATCCTTCTAAGGTGTACGGAGTTCATATGTGCTGGTGTGACTGCTCAGTTTGGAGAGCCAGTTTGGTGTAGTGGTTAAGTACGCGGGCTCTTATCCGGGAGAACCGGTTTGATTCCCCACTCCTCCACTTGCAGCTGCTGGAATGGCCTTGGGTCAGCCAGAGCTCTCGCAAAGGGCAGTTGCTGAGCTAGCAATGCTTTGAGAGCAATGCTTTGAGAGTAGTGGTGAAATGCACGGACTCATATCTGGGAGAACCAGCCAGGCCCCAGGGAGGCTGCCGCACAGTACATCTGGGCCCTATGATCCCTGCCTGGCCCTGGGGAGGCTGCTGCACAGCGTGGCTGGGCCCCACGATCCTCGCTGGCCAGCCAGGCCCCAGGGAGGCTGCCACATGGCTCGGTTCAGCCCAGCAATCCCCGAGGGCCACATCAAGTGACCTCGAGGGCCGAATATAGCCCTCGGGACGAAGGCTCTCCACTCCTGTTATATGAGAATATCTAGGAAAGCTGAGGATTTTGCTTTGCATGTGGTCAAAGTCGATATGCTCGAAAGTGGCAATCAGATATGAGCCAACCGCTTTGTCTGTTCTGTTCAGATATGAGCAGATGCAAGTCTCTGCCAAGCGGTTTTGCTCTGCACAAGGCAAACTTGTTGCTGATGCAATGCAATTGCTGGCCTTTAGCATCAGCTTGGAGACAGTTTGGTGTAGTGGTTAAGTGTGCGGACTCTTATCTGGGAGAACTGGGTTTGATTCCCCACTCCTCCACTTGCAGCTGCTGAAATGGCCTTGGGTGAGTAATAGCTCTGGCAGAGGTTGTTCTTGAAAGGGCAGCTGCTGGGAGAGCCCTCTCAGCCCCACCCACCTCACAGGGTGTCTGTTGTGGGGGAGGAAGGAGATTGTGAGCCAATCTGAGACTCTTCGGAGTGAAGGGCGGGATATAAATCCAATATCTTCATCTACCTCACAGAGTGTCTGTTGTGGGGGAGGAAGGGAAAGGAGATTGTGAGCCGCTCTGAGACTCTTTGGAATGGAGGGTGGGATATAAATCCAATATCTTCATCTACCTCACAGGGTGTCTGTTGTGGGGCGGGGGGAAGTAAAGGAGATTGTGAGCCGCTCTGAGACTCTTCGGAGTGGAGGGCGGGATATAAATCCAATATCTTCACAGGGTGTCTGTTGTGGGGGAGGAAGGGAAAGGAAATTGTGAGCCGCTCTGTGACTCTTCGGAGTGGAGGGCAGGATATAAATCCAATATCTTCTTCTTCTTCTTCAATGGGGAATACTTATAAGGACACCGAAACGTAGAATTTTACCAAAACACAGCATGTACCGATGGTTGATTCGCATGATTTGTCAGTGATCCGATGGTCTTATTTAAGCAAATCCCGGTCAAGTCAAAAGGGAATGGTTGCAACCGAATCAAAACCATGACATGAAGAATTGCAGAAAAATAATACCACACATAAATTAAAAAAAATGTTTTTATCCCGGGGTCGTTTTGTGGGGGAAAAAGGTCCAGAGCTCAGTAGCATGTCCTATTGGCAAATGCCCCTGGATCTGTGTGCAGTAGGGAGAAGAAGAATAAGACTGCAGATCTATACCCCGCCCTTCTCTCTTCCCCGTGGCGCAGAGTGTTAAAGCTATGGTACTGCAGCCCTAAGCTCTGCTCACGACCTGAGTTCGATCCCTGTGGAAGCTGGGTTTTCAGGTAGCCGGCTCGAGGTTGACTCAGCCTTCCATCCTTCCAAGCTCGGTAAAATGAGGACCCGGCTTGCTGGGGGGAAAGCGTAGATGACTGGGGAAGGCAATGGCAAACCACCCCGTAAAAATGTCTGCCTAGAAAGCAACGTCACCCCAGATTCGGAAACAACTGGTGCTTGCACAGGGGACCTTTCCTTTCCTTTTCCTTTCCTTCTCTTTGAATCAGAGACTCAGAGCAGCTTACAATCTTCTTTATCTCCTTTCCCCACAGCAGACACCCTGTGAGGTAGGTGGGGCTGAGAGAGCTTTTGCAGCAGCTGCCCTTTCAAGGACAACTCTGCGAGAGCTATGGCTGACCCAAGGCTCTTCTAGCAGCTGCAAGTGGAGGAGTGGGGAATCAAACCCGGTTCTC